>NC_134404.1:149124247-149326747 GCF_038048845.1 Mixophyes fleayi
ATGATATACAGGATTTATACCAAACTTACTTCTAACCTTTCCTGGAATAAATCAGGCTTATTTCGCTGATAATGGAGTACATGCAGTGCCAGGGACGATTAATATAAATTAAAATGCTGGCTATCAATATTTAAGGCAAGTCCCTTATTTAAACAAACTATTAGACCCTATAACCATAATAAAATCTACTTCGGACAACACTCTCTAAATACTTATCTACATTGTAAAATCATAAGGTTCCCGAATACAACAATCAATCCTTCACATAAGTATAAACAATGTGTATTTAAGATTGATGATATTCTCGTAATACAAGGCTCCAAATGCCACTAATAATAGAAGCCTCACATCACGTCATTGAAGGGGAGGTTCCCCCACTATAAAGGATCGAGCGCCGGGTCAACTCAGGTTTGCCTTGAGAGAGTTCAGTGTAGTGAAACGCGCATCGCGTCTCACGCGCTGTTCCTCTCTTACAACTATATTATGTTATATATTTCAATAGAAGGTGACACAGATATGTAGGGAGTAGGGCAGATCGGCAGGGTCTCTATCAGTCTTATGTATCATACAATAGGTTCAGAGCAGCTCACGGAACAGGTCTATTAGGACCATAGTGGGATAATAGCAGAGCAGAATGCACAGTCTATATAGACATTGCTAAGACAAGTCAAATCCTTTAACCAGCTCCGCTTTACTTAAACGGAAGGACACACTATGGGCATATAAGATCTAAATACAGTGCACTAAAACATACCCGATTTGGAATTATAAACTATCAAAGATATAGGCAGTGCCTGACCGGTGCACTCTTTGATTTAAGAGAGTGCATATCTTTTGATATATTGGTTGCGTATATCAGAGCTACATTACAGACTGCAATATCTATTTAATCTGCAGCAACCACAATTGTCTGGTTTTTCTCACTTTGAGGAAAGGAGAGAATAAACAGCAGGATTATTATATTATCAATGTGCAATATATATATTGCTTTTTAGCCTACTCCTATCATCCCTGTGTTATATAACAGAGATGTTATCTGGTATACCTTCATATCTACCTACAGCTTGACGTACATACTAACAGTGAGGACGGCGCGTACTAGCAGTTACTGCTAGTTTTATCTGTTTACATAATTTTTCACCTTGGGTCATTTTTCCTATCTACATCTTTTAATATTTCACTGCTCTACATAGTAAAATAATGTTATTTTTAATGCATATTAATAAACTTTGAATATGTTTTATATGAATAAAATCCGGCGAGTGCCCCAATTAAAACACATTAGTTCTCTGTTAATTTGAATTTCTGGCAATTTGTGTGGGTGCACCACCTCTAGGACTAGTGGCTTCCCAACAATGGGAATCTAATAATAATTATAGTGGTGTTATAGCCATACCCTAGAGAAGGATATTCCTGGTGCGGTATAGATGTGTTTTGCTAGGAAAAAAATAGGACAGCGATTTGTAGCGATTTTCAAAAATGGCATTTTTGAAAGAAACACATATCCGGTGATTTTACATCAAATCGATGGTTAATAAATTGGCAATTTAAACTCGCCTGAGAAAATCGCTGAAAATTCAAAATTGTAGCTTAATACATTTACCCCCAGAAGTCCTTTGGATGAGTGAAATTGGCACAGAAAGGGATGCCTTTAAAATGCACCCTCTCCATCCCTTTATCTTGTTTCAATAGTATATCTTCCCAAAATTAAATATTGTGTCTGAGCTGACCCACAGAAGCAGGTGCACCCCATTCTATGCAAGGAACTCCCTAACTCACCAACTTCCTCCCCAAATGCCACTGTTTACTTCTGTAAACGTATGCACATGTGTCAGTAACATAGGTGCCATTGAGCAAAAAGAGGTGCATGTGAGACCAAAGCTAATTGTGCGCTGCACCGCAGCCATTTTGTGCTTTGTAAATTACTTAAATTGTGTTTTGTCCTCATCCAGTTGTCAATGTTATTATTTATGCAACCATCTCTGTTTCACACTATTAAAAAGAATAGCTATGTTTTATTAAATTGATGTCATAACACCTTCTCTACAGGCAATCATAACATACCTTCCCACATATTTATAAAGGTAAAAGAAACCTCACTGTCTACACACTGTTAAGTACCCAAGGCCTTGTTAAAAGACTCAGAAAATTACATATTTCAGAAATCAGGGCTTAAATAGTTAGAGCTAATTTTCCATTAGAATACTTTGCTTAATAAAATTAACTTACTTTTCATTCAAAAAATCCAATTTGTAACTTTATTAACAATTTACAATGACTTATTTATAAAAAGATTAGTAAATGTCATTATGTATTTTTTTCCTTTTAGACATTTTTAACCAGAAAAAAAATTGTTAATAAATTCCAAAAGAAAAACATAAAAAAAATTATTGAAAATATATGGACTGAAATTGTATATCAAATTAAGTAATACAAATTATTGCCTTTATGATCTGTAAAGATAAAGTCTATGCTAAAACCTATTTTTGCCCCATCCACCATATTAGCATGAATTTTAATTGTCCAATACCATCCTGCAGTGATACAATCTTCAAGTTCTGCTACTGCCATGCTGGACAATGCCATTCTACATTATATTTGTAAATTTGCATTTTGCTGACTATGGATCTAGCTAAGATAACGACAATCAATTCATTCAGCTATGTGATTTGGATGGAGTAAGACTGGGAAAGCTCAAAAAATAATTTTGCCATTTGAAATATTGTAAATTTTCAAATAAGAAATAGGGTGAATATTTGAACATTACACTCGTCTTCAACCCCTCCAGTGAACTCCATGTTATACAACACTTTTTAACCATTTAGTCAAGCTCTAATTTAAACTGTATATTGTACATTTGAAGAGTACTTACAATATAGTATTAATGCCAACAGTATACAAAATATACCCCATGTAACTATTATGCAATGCCAAACTAAATTGAACAGTACACCATTAAACATCCATTTAACCAGCATACAGTGCAGACCCAATATAACAAGCAAATAGTGGGATACCATTTTAACCAGTACACAATGCAGAGTCCATTTGAACAGTATACATTTCAGCACCCATTTGACTAATATCTAATGCAGACTAGTACATAAAGTAGATTCTGTTTGACTAGTATACTTTTCATATAAAGTTTGATTACTTTACTATTGAGACCCCATTTTTTCATTGCATAGTGCAACAGTGATTTTATCAGTATGCATTTCAGGCCCAATCTGATCCTTTTTTTGCTGCTTTAACAATAAGAATTTCAGTAATGATAAAACATCCAATGCAAGGTTTGCTTAAGTGTGGTCATCATGTTCTGTTATGATTGTCCTAAATAGAGGTCTGGCTGCACCAAAATAATCTGCAAAGGTGTCCAACATTAAGCACCCCTTCTTTAGACACCAAAAGCCTGATTCATTAAGCAACGTAAATTCTGATATGTGCCGCATATTGCGTAAAATTGCTCTGCGCATGCTTAGAAATTGACTATATGCCAGTGCAAAGGACACTTCTGACTGCCTGCGATTTTAAGGGTGGAATGAGGGAGGGAAGAGGTGTATGCACGTATGCAGGTACAGTAAGGCCTATCTCAGGTATGTGCTTTTTAGCCACATCACTTGTACCAGCTGCATGGCAAGTGTAAGTTCCAACTAATAGTGATGACATCTTGATTATTGTATTTCATCTTAAAAAAATTAAGTGTAAATGTATTTAATAAAATGTTTTATCTGTGTGTTCTGATGGGACTTTATGTACATATGGATTGTGTGTATCCTGTAGTGTGCGATTTCCCAAAAATACAAACTACATTCACTTTGCATACTTTAATGAAGCAGACCCCAAATGTTTTCCTAACATGTTCTCAAGAGGACAGTTAATTTAACTGACTGTGGTAATGATAGTTACTTACAGTGAAAATCCTCAAAAGTGTGATACACTACACATCCTGCAATTCAGGTATGGGTTCAAAAAAACTATATACTATAAACTATATACTGCATTTAACTAACATATAGCAACACAATGATCATGTCCTTTCATTTATTCAGAGATAAATTATATATATATATATATATATATATATATATATATATATATATATACTACATTGCTCATATCACATGTGACAGCTTGCACATGTTAACACAAAGTGATAACTATTTCTCTGAGTGAAAAATATTGGTCTTGAATGATTGTTACCGATACATCTGTCCTGCAATCAACAGCTTACTGCCAGGTGGATAATTCCAGCAGCACACAGCACTGTTGTTCTCCACTGAGAAACTAGAAAGTGACAAACCAGAAAAGCTAACAATGCTGAGGACCTTGTTAGCTGCAGAATTCACAACACAAGTGATAATGGCAAATAACAACACTGCATGACATATAAGTGATACTGTAGGATAGTCCACAATACACTGTGTATTGCAAAGTAAAGTGGATATAAGTACATCTGAACAGTAGTACTGCAGCATTAATCTACAGTATCTAATTTCAACTTTACTGAAATTGAACCTGTGTGTGATATGTATCTGTCAATACAAATATAATCTACTTGTCAAGATTTCCAAAAGAAAAGACACCTGCATTAACAACTAATACATTTATTAATAAAAAGTTACCAACATAGACATTTTTATGGTTTCAACACCAAATCTGTTGCCTGTACTGCTGTCTTGAATTTGAAAATGCTCTGATGGGAGAACACATTTGAAACTTCGGTGCCCTATCTTTTCCTGTGTTTCCTGCAGGAGTAATTAACATTTCTCCAGGTAGTGGTGTAATGTACAAGAAAAGGTTACTGAGCAGCTTTAAATATTTAATATATTTATTTTTATATTTGACTAAAGGGGTCCTAAGTTTTTCTCTACATTGACCTCAAATGGCTTCTTTTGAAAATACAGAGATCTTGTAGATTTGGGTAGATAAAACAAAATACAAAATCAAAATGGATAAAACAATATTGAGGTTAGGGAAAGGCAGAGAAGGGGTAACCTTGAGCAGTCGATAAACTTAGTCCTGTGACTGATCTCCCAGAACACAAACTGGAAGGAGAACAAGTACTAAGGGACTGGCCCTTTGGCAGTTAGACATTTATATGTTATATGAAACCAGGGGATAGCTGTAGTCAGGGCCAGATTAAGGGGGAAGCACAGGGGGCATGTGACCCGGGTCCCCCTATCTCCGAGGGCCCTCACCTGCTGGCCGCCCGCTGATCGAATCACCTGTCAGTTGGTGATTTGATTCTTCTCTTGCTTATGCGGCTCTGGGCCCCTCTTGACACTGGAGCATACTCCTCCACCGATCTTTGGCAGTGGGCTGAATGTAAAGCAGCACCATGGCTGCTGTACCTTCCAAGATGGTTGAAATTGCTGAAATGCAGCTGCTGTGAATGCATAGCCACTGCATCGCCTCCCAGGCTGGACCATTCAGAAACAGACCGGGTGTGTGTGCTGAACATGGCTTTTTAGGTGAGTCACTATATATATATATATATATATATATATATATATATATATATATATATATATATATATATATATATATATATATATACTCTTACTACTATAGGTGGCTACATTTGACATGTTTGTATACTTGATTATTATTATTATTATTATTATTAATATTTATTTATAAGGCGCCACAAGACATCCGCAGCGCCGTACAGAGACAAACAAAATCACAATACAATGGGAGACAGCACAGTACAGTAAACACAGCAACTCAGTACGCTCAATGCACAGCTAGAGAGGGCGGGGAAGGGGGAGGGAGGATCCGCAAACGACGGGGCTCAAGAAGGAGGGCGCGGAAGACAGGGAGACCCCCAGGGGGGAGGAGGGAGCGAGAGTGGACGTGGGGTGGAGGACCCTCGAGGAGGAGGGCTGAGTAGCTGGAGAGCAGAGTTAGAAGTGGTGGAAACAGGAGGAGAGATGGCCCTGCTCAGAGGAGCGTACAAACTAAGGGGAGGGGTGGACAGACAGAGAGACGCAGGGGAGAGAGGGAGAGTAGGGGGACAGAGGCAGAAGATAAGGTAGGAAGTTAAGTGGGAGACAGAAAGGCTTTAAGAAAAAGGTGGGTTTGATTTTACTTGATCAAGTAAAATGACCATGCTATGAAAGGTCTTCTTGAATATACAATGATTTTTTTATCTTTCATGACTGAATTTAAACATTGCATTAAACTGGTGAAGCCACTTCATGCCAGAGCGGCGGAGTAACGTATCCACTAACTCACTTTTCTTTGACTGCTACTCATCCCTGCAACCGGAAATATATTTCATCAGATATGTCATAGGATCTAACTAAGGCAGGCCTCCATAATTACTTTAACAATGATTAATAAAATAGAGGATCCTATAACTTATTTGCTGCATTATATATATATATATATATATATATATATATATATATATATATATATATATATATATATATATATATATATAAAATGATGTATTTTTTTCCTTTCTGGACTGCTTTTGCAATGTGTATTTTTGCTTACAAATAGTGGATTTTTTTGTTTTGTCCCTTTTCTGTTTTTGTAAATACTAATAAAAATAATTGCTAAACAAAATATATCTATAGTATTTTCCCACTTGCCTGAACTGATGGGAATGACTACCTATTCTATGTACACCACTGTGTAATTACTTAATGTTATATAAACGATAGTAAAGAATAAGTAAAGTGTGATTTGTTCATATGTTCTCTTTAATATTTTATTTAATATTTAAAGTTCAAAAATCATCCTGAGTTATAAAAGTGCAAGAACAGTGTTATAACGGAAAAAATCAGGACATGGCACTGCTTATATGTGTATGTATAGATACATATAAAATATACATGTTAAATGAATATTCCTTTTATGATAGTATTGGTCTGATTGTTTCTTTAATATTCACGCACTTGTAACTATCGCTCATGCATGATGGCACAATGATCTTAATATTAGAAATTAGGGGCCCCCTGTCTTAAGTGCTCCAGTCCCCCCAAAGCTTTAATCCAGCTCTGACTGTAGTGTTGGTATACAGGGCCCCAATTGCCACCTTGAATTGGTCACCAAGATTCAAGGCATTCAAAGTGTGAAATAGAAAGGCCCAAGTGACCCTGTCAAAAGCCTTCTCAATATCCAAGATGAGGATTACAGATGGTATATTATATAGGATATGGAAATTTATAATAATGGTATTTATAGTTTAAATGTATTGTTTAATGCCTAGCAGTTAGGAAGCCTACTTGGCTGGCAGTCACCATTACCGACTTGTTCTCCAAGTGATTGAATGCTATGCTGATTAGAAATCTCAGTCATTCAGTCATTCTACATTATTATTTTAGTGAATCATGTATGTTGATACCAGAGGCTATAAGTTATGTGGTGTAACAGGATGGGTCTGAGAGGCACCATCTTTCCCATCTGTCATTTCTAAATATGGAGTGTGTTCGTTTGAACTGTTTGGATAATCATTGTTTAATTTTCACAAATCTCACTGATATAATCCTTAACTATGGATACTCCCTATCAGGGATGGCTTTAAGATTAACCACCTTGATCTCAAATGTAGCGAGGTGGGCTGCATGTGCCTTATTTGGAATCCAAAATATCTGACATACTGTTTCCTGGCTAGCTGATAAATAGGATGATGGAAGCAGGGAGATCTGGCAAATTTTAGCCCGGGGGACAAGACTCGACTCAGTAGCCTATTACGAACATTTTAAAGAAAAAAAATGCAGGAGGCCCAGTGACCCAACCCAAGGCCAAATGCCCCACTGCCCCCCAGCCCAATGTGCACCTGGATGGAAACCTCTGAAGCCCTTTCCATATTGCAAAAGTATAGAAGGGGTTTAAAACAGGGAGTTGCTATTCATTAACTTGGATTAAGCCCTGAAGTAACCAGTTTGATCCTACATTGTTCTCAAGAGGACTGTGACTTCTGGGCACCATTCCAGCAGGCAATAACTCCACTTTGGCCTGTGCATCCTCCCTACCCATCTCCAGCCCCTAGGCATCTCTCAGCCAATCCCAAAGCAGATAACCTCAAACTAACCTTGCAGTCTAAGATTTTCCCAGTGTGAATATTGTACTATTTAAAAAAAAGCATTGCTAGGGAAGATCTGGTTGTTCTTGGATTATCTGAGTGTGGTATTGGAGTTCCGTCTCCTATCTGCTACATTGTGGACAAGATCAAATCTGCATCCTAACCAAATCTTGGGTTGGACATCCTGTATTGGGTGATACTCAAATTGCCCCAACGGGACCTGCTCATGAAAGAAAAATGTATAAAAATTCTGAAGTCTTTAGTTTCACTTTAGATGAAAGCACAGACATAAATGATGGAACCCGTTTAATAGTAGTAGGTTTTATTATGAAGTATGTGCAGTTGCATCAATTAAGTAAATTAAAAACGGTATAGATATTCTCAAGATTGCCATTGAAATTACTGAAAAGTGTGATTTGTTTGTGATTTGTTCCCAATTCCCCACTGGATAGTATATTGAAATGGAGAGTGCTAGTTAAAAGTTAGAAAACCTCGAATAGATCAAATGCAAATATGTGGCCAGTTATAACACATTAATGTACTTACATTAGACATCCACATGTTGAGTTTGTATGTATAAAGTCCTGTTTAAACTAGCCACCAGCAGAGCCGATCTTGACACTTAGGGAAGCACCAGACAACAGAACCAATATGGAATTTGGATACACACTTGTCCAAACGGACACGATCCAGCATTATTTGTTGCCCATTGCGTTCAGCAGTGTGTGGCCATTATTAGACATATAAAGCTATTTTAAAACAGGATTTTTACCAAAGTTCTTACCAACTGTATTTTGTTTCTCACTGACAGCTTCAGTGTTGCTATGATGTAAAGTATACAACACTCTCTTGTTATACTCTGAACCAGCCCTAAATAAAATGTCTAGGTCTGGCATTAGATTAAAATTTGGTGAAGGAAAATTCTGCCTCCTATATTATCATTAATACATAGAGCAGCAGTTGTGGTCTAACTGGTGATAGCTATAAATCACTTGTAGTTATCTGCTGTTCAGTCCCGTGTGTTTTTCCTGACAGTTGCTAGCTCTCCATTTATTTAAGCCAGGACAATACCATAGTATTTTGATTCACAAAAAAACTTTTCATTCATCTTGCATGCATGGTACGATTCTGTAAAGAAGCCATCTGGTGGTATAAAAATATTATATGCAATGGATTTCAATATTATGCTGTTTAAAACATACATGACGCAATGTGGTTCCTTAAAGAAATAATACGTAAATGTTAGTTTAACACTTGATACAAGCTACATCTATATTCCATACACTTTTTATGGTCTCTGTTGGCATGATAAAAACATAAAAGGAATTCAACTATTCCTTACACAATGAAAGTCAGGAAAGATAGGAGCCGTATCTCTAGTCGGGCTGGAGAGCAGGTGCAAATACATGCTAGGTTATGTGATTGTGTATGGGTAGTTTACTGTGATTGACACTTTTACAATTATTACTGTAAACATACTACTCTGTCTTGACATATATTGAATATATTTTTTCCCCTAAGATGTTTGTGCTTTGCAAACACATGCCAGGATTCCTACCACTAATATTTCTTTACATTTTTCTCTGTTATAACTGTTAGAATTTGCATGTGATCATTTTCAATGCAACTGTGCTTTGTTCATCTTGGTTGCTTTCTTGGCATTTGGAGACAATTATCCGATTAGTTACTAATGGAGATGTGCCCTCTCCCTAATCCTACCGAGGGTTCCTCTGAGGTAGGTGCTCACATATCCAGCTTCATATTTCCGGTGATAGCACTTACACACTAGCTTCCTGGTCCTGTACCTTCCACTCCAGTTGGTTACTGGCTTCTGTCTCTACATTACAGTAACTTCTGGCTCTTGATCCCTGGCTCTGCATCTCCGTTTTTACTAATTCCAGAATTTGCAGTGATTTTTGGTACAGACTACTAGGCTTTGTTTATGAACACAACCTCCATCTGCACAATGCTACTCACAGGTACAGTTACATACTAGAGTACTTACTCTTGGTTCAGCATTTCTCCTATCCACACTATCTCCATATTATCCTGCATATCATTATTGCCAGTACAGTACCATGATTCTGTCCTGTCTGCTGTTAAGTTTCAATAGACTATATGTTACCGCAACACAACCTCATTCTTACTGCCAGTGTATACCTAACAATAACAGCCACGCAAACCTATTTTTTCTTTTGCAAATCATATGTGTTTCTTCGTGATGACAATATTTGATGTTAAAGTTTTAGATAACATCAAGCTATTTTTAAATTTATGTTAGCCTTATTTATTAGTACTGCTTTGATTATTTAGTCTGTCCTCCTTTTTCTGACATATAGTACACTGATTATGAAGTGGTATTTATGTCATCCTGCGATGGGGACGCCATCACTTTTGCCAATATTGGCAGCAGCAACAACTGTCCAGGGACCGTGTCTACAGGCCACATGTAAGTCTCTTTGGGCTACCACACATAGAGTTGATAAGACACTTCCAGGTGCCAACTCTTGTCATTATGGAGTCTCTGAAGATTTTGTAGACTGACCTAGAGCCTATGATTGGCATCCGCACAACAATACCACCACTGACAAATAAGTTGGCTATATTACAGCAATTTTCTAACGTTGTTCAATTCTCACATTTCATATGGGCAGTGGATAGTACTCCTTTAACCCTGGTACCACGGGGAAGAAATTAATTCATTTTTCAAAATCCAAAACATTTTCTTTCTATCAATGTTCAGGATTTATGTGAACTTCTTATCTGTAGCATTTCCAGTACCCATGACTTCTTGAGACAATAAATCATATGGCAGACATTATCACAGAGGCAAGGTGAACATGCATGGCAATTAGGTGACAATGTTTTGTTTAAAATTATAAAAAATAAAAATGAGTGAATATGGGCCAATGTTAGATGGAGACTTCCACATCTAACTCTGTGTTGCTTGAGCACTGAAGGGCTGCAGGAGCAGATGCAGGTGTTGAGGCCTAGGTTCCCTCAGGCACCCATGGGCCAGATGCATGTGGACTATGCGACTAAGGATGGACACCAGTGCTCTGATAACATCCTCTATTGCTGTTATTGCGGTGCAGTTTCCACATTCAGCAGCTGCACCTAAACTTCAGATTTGCTATATTTGGGCCAGCCCCTATTCTTGGGGAGATGGCTGAAGTCAGGGCAATTGTCCTGCCACTTCTGCCTCTGTAACATTAGGAAAATCCGTCCCTTCCTCTTTCAGGAAGCAACCAAAATCCTGGTCCATTCACTCATCATTTCTCATCTCGACTATTGCAAACTCCTTCTCACTGGCCTTCCTCATTTCTGACCTATAAATCATACAGAATGCTGCAGTTAGGCTCATCTTTGTCTCCCACTGCATCTCCTCTGCGTAAATCCCTTAATTGGCTCCCTATCTGTTTCATAATTCAGTTCACGCTCCTTACCCTCACTTACAAAACCCTTACCAACACTTCTCCTCCTTACATCTCTGACCTTGTCTCGAGGTACATACCTACCCAGCCACTATGTTCTGCCTCTGACCTTTGACTTTATTCACCTTTCATTACATCCTCCCATGTTCACCTCCAAGACCTCCTGCAGGCTGCTCCAAATCTTTGGAACTCCCTAGCCCGTGTCACTCGACTCTACCCCAAACTTCAGTCCTTCAAACGCTCACTCAAAACTCACCTTTTCAAGCTCGCCTATCCTCCTACCTCCTAAGCATTCTATCCATCACCTCCTCTTTCTCGCCTGCCATCTCCATTTTCTCCCAGTTGGTCCTACTGTCTCTCACCACCCCTCCCTTTAGAATGTAAGCCCTCACGGGAGGGTCCTCTCTACCTATTGTCCCACATCTATCTACTGTTCCTTGTACATCCTGTCATGTCTTTTGCTGCCCTCTGTGTGAGTCCCCATAGCATTACATACTCTGTGCTAATTACATGTACTACCTCATCTATTTGTTACTTGCTTCTGTATCCGGCACTACGGAATCTGTGGATCCTTATAAATAAATAATAATAATAATATTAATAATTATTGTCCTAGTTTTGAGACTTGATGATATTGATATATATATATTGTTTTTTAAATTATGAATACTACAAGCATTTCAATGTATTACTTGCCTATGGTGCCTTATATAAAGTAGGATTAGACTTGTTTGTGGGTGTGTTTTGGTGTATTTTCTTTTTTGCGCACTATTTTTCTGCGTAGTAGCAGTATAGTCATGTACATGAGCTTTAGTACTTGCTAGATATTATAACATGAATGTTTGCTTAGCGGCCATTTGAGTTAAGAGATTTTTGCTATCCACAGTGGCATATCAGTGGGTGTATGTTGACATGCAAAGCCCATGTTACACCACTTATCTTCCCTTATAAAGTTTGAAGATTTTATATAGAATATATATAACCCACAAAATATATGCCCAATGCGAAGAGTGTACTAAAACAGTTTTTCTAAAAAAATGTTTAAATCTTAAACAAATCATTCAAAATGTGCTTTGCTTTTTTGGCGCCACATACATGTTGATTTTTACTGAAATCATTTATGAAAACAAATTAAAAGACAACATAGACATTTTGTTTCTCTTTTTCATAAAGCAGCGATGCCAAGAGCAAGCCACACAAGAGAAAGAACCAGATGAGGTCCTGGAGGTAGTGGAGGAGGCAGCACAGATTAGCCTTGGGCAGCTAGTTGTAGATAAGTCGGCCCACACATGGTGAACCCCAATAAAGATAAATAACTACCATTTTACCCTAACTGAAAAGCATGTTTATTTTGTAGACATGACAATGTAGCCTTTAGATGACTCAATGTTAGCCAAGCAAAATGAGTGTGTATGTCTAAATTCATTAATGGACCTTAATTATCTTCTGATGTTAATTAAAAAGCAAAAGAAAAGAAAAAATCCATTATCTGTATCACCAAACATTTATGCTGTTTTGTTTTTTTTTCATTTATATTTTAATTTCTCTGCATATTCTATTACTCCCATTATGCAAGAAGGATCAGCCACCTACTAAGGATCAGCCACCTAATAAGAAATAATTGTTTCACTTCTATAAATCTTTTTTTTAATATTCGCCAAGATTTGCCTGATATATACAAAATATTTTTATTTATTTTTTTAAGATTAATTAAAATGAAAATGTAATGTTAAATATAATATATAATATATACATATAATGTTAAATGTTAAATATATAAAATATGGATTAGTGGACTGGAGTGCCTTCATATTTATTTATTTTTATTCTGTTCTTTAAGTAATAATAAGATGCTGGAAGATCACCCACTCAGCTATCTCTTTTAGTAAAATACGGACTTAAACATTTTTCTCTGTACTATATAATAGCATAAACAAGTTTTAAATATACCTGTTATTTATTGAATCTATTCTTCCTAGAATTTTGTTTCTAAGTTTTTAATTTAACTTTCTTTCCCCAGTCTCTATTTCAAAGTATGTGCTGTTATTCCATATATCAGTTATTAGTTATTTAGAAGCTGGAAATAATTTTCATGTAATGAAACTGAGAATTACTGACAATTAAACTTCTAGCTACTGAATGGAATTTAACTAATGCCATTTACAATCATTTATAAATGTGTACTCTGACTTATAGAGCAAAACAATGGCTGTTGTTCTTATCCTAGTATGTTGATGGCAGATTTATATTTGGCTTTATTGCTATGCCAAATTATTAGCAGCTATGTTATATCAAGTTGCAGCCCTCTACTTGCATTACTTAATTTACATTTTCATTTGGGCTACTGCAGAAATAAAAATGCTCATTTGATTTTTAAAGAGGAAAACAACAGATGTGTTTATGTTTAGTTACATTTTATATGGATAATGCAACTATGGAAATTGATTAATAACTGTCAAGACAATATTTTAATTTACTTTGTGTATATGACACGTCTGTACATTATTATAGTGTGTACAAATGGATTAATGTGACTTCAGCATTTACATCTATACACTATCGTGGAGTGGGGAGTTAATATACATGGAAGTATGTCAGGCATACATATTGCAAATGCTACTGTTTTTAAGCTGGATGTTAAGTGGATTTTAAAATCAGTGAAGCGTAATAACTGGAGCTTTCCTTTAATGAAGCCAGATCCTTATATTTTAACACTCATTGAGAAAACCAATTAACTCTAGCTCTATTGAACAACTTGAACAGGAAATAAATCAAGTGTTAAAATATTGGTGAAGAGCCAGGCTTTCTGTAATTAGGTTACTGATGTAGCCAAGGCTGCCTCCGACATGCTCTTGCAGATTGACAGCTTCAACTGTCCAAAGCAATTAGAATTTATGTCCCCAGCTTCAGTGGTGAAAGCAGAGCAGTGAAAACACAATACAATTACTTTTACATTTTTCTGGCCTTTTACTGTGACACATTTCAGATACATTCTAACTCAAAGCTCCGAAACGTCACACTACATTGCACTACCGGTATCATTAGTTAACTTAAGAAGATTCTACTCCTGAGTACTTTATTTTAAATACATTCACTGAATTAGGCACTAGCCTACAGTGCAATAAAACATCATGGATACATTTCTTGGCTTAAATTGTATTGTTCCACATATTTAAAGTGTATCTAGTGTCATTTTAGCGCTTACAACATAAAATGTTGTATTATGTCCTTTTTTAAATTCCATTTTTATCTATTATTTGCTAGTTTAAGTCTGCAAGTTTTGTCCTTTTTCTTTGCAACCATTGCTGATTCCATTTTAAGAACAGGTAATGAAGGGCAAATTGTTTTTGGCTTTCTCCAGTGACATTAATCACTAGTGTAAGGCTCTATATTATTGCTAGTGGTAAAGTAAAAGGGTAATTTTAGAGTACTTGTTTGTATTGTATTGAGAATACTGCTGATGAGACTAGGCAAATGATCCTTAACTACATCCCTCTCACCCCCCCCCCCCCCATTCCTAGGTTAAAATATCCTCCAGCTTCCTACCCATATTTTTCCTCTTGCATGGTTCCCCTCCACTGTGATGCAGCATATCTACACTGCAGAGTCTGAAGCCAATACAAAAAAAATCTCAGTTCTCTATGAAGCCAAAAGCCATCTTCCTACACAAATGTCTCAGTTGCTTATTAACTCTCTTTCTGACTGTCATTGTTAGTGTTTATTTTGGTGTTCCTTTTCTTAATTTTATAGCCTAATTGATGAAAATCAATATTTGAAGGCCCTCCCTCTCCCCCTAAGGTTGTCACTGGTACCAAGATCATTGGTTCCCACCCATCCCAATAGTCTAACTTGCTTAACTTGCCAATTTGCAATATTCCAAACCAGGGTCTGGTATACTGGAAGCTTTTTGGCTTTTATTGCTGAGGCAACCAATTACCCCATCTATCTGTCTAACAGTTCAGTACACTAACAGTACATTCTGCCATTACTGCACTCCTATCTCATTCCGTACTGGATCAGACATTACACTGGTTACTGGAGAAAGCATTGCTACTTCTGAACAGGTGTGTAAAATTAGGACTAAACTCGCTAAAGCTCTTCCCTGTATACTTTGTTCTAAGTGGCCGGAAGGATTTGTGACTACAGAGGGTTAACGCACGAGTGCTTTGGAGTTTCCACTCAATCGGAGATAAGAAGCTGAATAGACGGAGGTAAGAACTGAAGTGAGGAATGGGTAATGCGGTTAGATTCCATTCCTCCACATTACATTGTTCTGTTATATATCCTCCGGAATACTGCTGTACTTGTTATCTGTTGCTGGACAACCTGGGTTATTCATAATGCAAAGAGTCAAGAATCACTAAAGATTTACCAATAGATGTTTCTCCTCTCATCAGGGGAATAAAAGTGGAACCATCTAACATGCTGTTTTTACTAGGTGATAGCCATGTGATGTGATTGCTGCACTATGATTTTGTTTGCTTGACTACAATTAGTCTAATTCAACTATCGTGTTTTATTTCTAAATCAGGGTCCATTCGCAAATTTTTAATTTTGACTCAAATTCAGGAAACTGGTATGAATATCTACTTCAGATGCCTAAATTTTCTCAGTAACTTAATACATACACTGCTTTTGCATGTATCTCTCTCATTTAACGGGCTGCCCAATATTACCCTTTCATAAATCATAATAATAATATTTAGTATTATGGAGCGGATTCCTTCATTTTTTTGCCATATTGTTATCTGTGTACGGAAGTTTACTATTCATGCAACATGATTACAGCAGACCATGTTTTAACATGTATCTTCAGCAATGGAACATTTAGGGCCTGATTCATTACGAAAAGTTAAGCAAAAAATTTAGTAAGTTTTCTTAAGTTTTCTGGACAAAACCATGTTGCAATGCAAGGAGTGAAAATGAGCTTATTATTTTGAAAATACTGGCTGCTTTTTCATGTAGCACACATATACTTGATAGCTTATTTGTACACTGTCATTTAAAGTTGATCTAGAACATGCCATACCCCAAAAATAAATCTTCCATCACATTTTAAATTTACCTCCCCTGCAAACCAACATGGTTTTGCCTTACTTACATACTTTTGCTTAACTCTCCTTAATGAATCAGGCCCTTAGTGAACTAAATGTGACAATAATGTTAATTGAACTCAGACATAATCATGAGATTTACACTGTGGAATAATTAGCTGGTACTGTACATTGGATTACTATCTGAAGAACATAAATTGACTAGACACATCAACCTTTTTCTGTCCTTTTGAATGAATTACATGGGACAGTCCTTGCCTGTGGGCATAGTGTGCTCTGATTTCTATAGTAGATCTTTTATCAACAAAAATTATCTAAAATACAAAAAAAAAATACAAACACCATTCTTCAAAGTTTCATACCTGATGCATGAATGGTTGTAAATTAAATTTATTATAATATTCTAAATGTATGAAGTACAGTCATATCCTAAAGACAGTGGTCCAAGAGAAATAAATAATTCTTTAAAATATGAAGCTAATAATAATTACTTAAGCATTATCGAGATTGACAATGATTCAAAGCACATTAATGTAAGAACTAATCTTAGAATAGAAGCTGCTTTATCCTCAGGCACAATACATTCTTGGGTCATGAACTATAGTTTGGATCCAGCCACTATTTCCACTTCCACTAATACATAGTCTTCCCAACTCCAAACAACAACACATTTGTTTTGGAAACATTTAATCATTAAAATAAAAAAGCAAAGAATAAATAGATATTTTGATTGATGTACAAAACACTGCTAGTTAGGCAAAATTAAAAACAGTTTGTGCACACTTTATAATTCATTATGAAAGAGGTTGTACAGTCTTCCTCTCTGTTACAGCTTATTTTGACAGTGACTGGCAGTCTCAAAAAGTTTCAAAATAGGAGTGGGCATTCATTGGTATGTGATTAGTTGTAAAAAACAAAGGTGGACTTTAACAGACTGGAGGGTGTACAAGCCCTTCAAATGGTTTGTAGTTTGTGTGGTTGTGTAAAACAAAACATATTCTCTTGCTTCTTGTAAATAGTCTAAATAACCACCTAATAAGAATTTATGAATGTGTGTGCCCTGTTGTAAAAAGTTTGTTATATACTTGTGTATACTTAAATACACCTATCAGCCACAACATTAAAACCAACTGCCTGATATTGTGTAGGTCCCCCTCGCGCTGCCAAAACAGCTCTGACCCACAGAGGCATAGACTCCACAAGCCCTCTGAAGGTGTCCTGTGGTATCTGGCACCAAGACATTAGCAGCAGATTCTTTAAGTCATGTAAGCTGCGAAGTGGATGGCTGGGACTTGTTTTTCCAGCACATCCCACAAATGCTCGATCAGATTGAGATCTGGGGAATTTGGAAGTTCCTCAAACCATTCCTGAACAATTTTTGCAGTGTGGCAGGATGCAGTATCCTGTTGAAAGAGGCCACTGTTATCAGGGAATACCATTGCCCTGAAGGGGTGAACTTGACCTGCAAAATGTTTAGGTAGGTAGTAAGTGTCAAAATAAAATCCACATGAATGCCAGGACCCAAGGTTCCCTAACATAACATTGCCCAGAGCATCACACTACCTCCACCAGCTTGCCTTCTTCACATAGTACATCCTGGTGCCGTCTCTTCCCCAAGTAAATGATGCACTTGCACCCAGACTTCCACATGATATAAAAGAAGACTTAAATCATCAGACTAAGTCACCTACTTCAATTGCTCCATGGTCCGTTTCTGGCGCTCACATGCCCATTGTAGTCACTTTCAGCAGAGGGACAGGGGTTAGTATGGGCACTCTGACTAGTCTGTGGTTAGGCAGCCCCATATGCAGCAAGCTGAAAAGCACTGTGTGTTCTGACATCTTTCTATAATAGAAAGCATTAATCTTTTCAGCAACTTGTGCTACAGTAGCTCTTCTGTGAGATTGGACCAAATGGTCTAGCGTTCGCTCCCCACGCACATCAATGAGCTTGGTGCGCTCATGACCCTGTCACTGGTTTAACGATTGCCCTTCATTGGACCATTTTTGGTAGGTACTCACAGAATCTTTTTTCATTGTATTATTATTTTTTTACATGTTGATATTAAGGGTGGGGTGAACAACATGGCCTAAATGATTGTATCTTTTATACAAAAATGTCACTGTGGTAACTAGATTGGGCTTGATTCATTAAGGAAAGTTAAGCAAAAGTAAGTAAGTAAGTCAACACCATGTTGCATTGGAGGGGGAAGGTAACTTTAAAATGTGATTTATATTTGGGGTAGGGCATGTCCTAGTTCAACTTTAAATTTCAGAGTACAAATAAGTTATCAAGTATTTATGTGAAAAAACAGCCAGTATTTTCCTTATGTGCAAAATAATAAATTAATTTGCACTCCTTGCATTGCAATATAGTATTGTTCAGAAAACGTTCTCAATTTTTTGCTTACCTTTACTTAATGAATCAGGCTCATTAACAGGAAATAACTTTTACACAAAAATAAAAAAAATAAAAAAATACAATGCAGTGTATTGCAAAAAAAATGGCTCAAACAGCCAACACTAGAGGAACTTCTTAATCCAGATGATAAATACTGAAGATGATCCACATGGCCTAGTAAACATAACAACTGACCACTGTGTCCATGGTATACTGCTTTTCAACCTAAAGGGATGTCCCGCAAGGGTTCTCGTATATATCTCTATTCATGAAAGTGATCCAGATTAAGATTTCATTTGTATGCATATCCGTGAGTGAGCTATAACTAGGGGAAATGGTCTCCAACTTGTGATGCCATCCAGCTGAGAACCATGTTTCTTAGTGTTGTGTATCAATTATATTTAATTAATAGTAATGGAAAACTATCAAAAGGTATTTATTTTATCATTATTAAGTAGTAAATAAAGAAGTTTTTGCATAGATTTAGCTGAATATATAGATCACATGCTTAGAAACAATAACATTGATTTAATAGCAATAAAATACTGCACTCTACATTATTTCATTGCTAAAAAGTTAAAGATCTTTCCCTTTTATCCAAGATCTATAAGACATTTTGTGGCTATTAAAGAACCAAAAACTAATTTCATAGCAAAAAGGAAAGTACGCCAGTAGCAACTTAATGATTAAATGAAAGAAATAAGAAGCCACAAAAAATGTGCAGGACTTTATTGCTGTTCTTGCCATAAAACTTCCTGTGCCAGCACAATCAACTTAATGTTCTGTCGGCTTGAATATTTAACAGGAAACTTTAATTAAAATCTGGATTAATTATTTTATATTACTTATATTTTTCTCCTGCTTCTGACCCTGTGAAAAAACTAAGGCTGTCCTTTCTAAATTAACATGCAACAAAATCACCATGGGAGAGTGTTTTTGGTTAGTGGCCTTCACCAATAGTACTGTGCTCAGCTAGACCATAGGTTTCTGTAATAAAATCTTTACACTTTAGTGCTATTACAATAGAAAGACAATTAGATTTCTCAAGTATCACCAGATGCTTGTCAGCTGAGCCTTAGCTCTTTATTTAAGTGCTTCAGGCATAATATCTAATCAGTTTTATTTAACCAATATGCTACCCAGCTGTTCCGATTGCACTAAATATAATTTAGTTACTTCATCAAATAATACTAGATATAAATCACTACATCTTATTCTTGCACTTCCAAAAAGGCTTGATTTCATAGAATCATTTATTCTAAAACACTTCTGAAACATACAATTCAATGAGTGAACCTAAGAATTTCACCCCAGTCTATAAGGATTTACACAATCTCAATATTATAATGACATGTCCATTTTCTTCACATGTCCATAAGCTTAAATGTCAATGCTAATTAACACCATCCATACTCCCTCACAGAGAATCAAAAAGAAGAAAAAAAAAAAACCACTACCCACTTTAGTACACAATTCCCCAAGGACAAGGAAGAGCATAGAGCATATACACAACACACATTTATGTTTCTTGGAGATCATGGATTTCCTTTCTTCTAGTCTCCATTTGTAATGGGTTGTAATGGAAATAACATGGACATTGAAAGCTATAAAAATGCAGAGCAAGAATGTCAATTTCTTCCTAAAACAACTGGCTTGATTGAGCAATACTAAAAGGAATGGAGACAGGTTGTCTTTAACCCAATGTGATGTGGCTGGGGTAATGTTAATGTTTGCATGGGTTACAGCTGCGTTGGGGTCACAAGGATGTCGCTAGCCCCTTGTCCAACAGATAGAAACACTGTGTATGCCAGTTGTGAATCGAATTTAAAGCCAGAATACATACTGATTAATGTCTGGATCTGAAGATAGTGTATGTAGTTTTCATTGTAAGCTCCATTAGACAGATTTTGTTTTAACTGGATGCATCACAGATCTAGTATGGCATCCTGCTTGATGACATAATTGTAAAATATACCTTGTGTAAAAGAGGTTAAGGTTGGGGATCAGGACAGGATACAGCCCAATTGCTGTATCAGGGCCCATAAAACATTACTCAATGTAACTGTAAACAGTTAGAGTAAATAATACCACAGAGACATAGGGTTTGACTCTAGAAATTGCTTACATATCATCTATTGTACCTCCTTTTTCATAACTCCCTTGATCTGCCTCCATTAGCCCCAGTAATTTCACTAGTCACCCATTTTTCACAGTGTAGGTAGATTCTTTCTGGTGTGTTTTACCAAAGGGAATTAATATATTTGACGTGCTCATATTTTTGTAAATTTGTATGTACCCAAGACAAAAGGTCCTGTCCATTTGTATCGCTCAACTTATTTTGAAAATGTTCCTGAATAGAATGGATAATTGTTATCAACTGCAAAGTGAGGACTGGATTTATATCATTGGATAATAAAAAAATACTCTGCAAATCACATGTATATTACTACATGCTTTCATTCAGAAAACAACATCTTCCAGACTGCCTCTGTGAAGTTCATTGCAAACTGCATTGGTCATTTTGAGGTGGACAAATGGCAAACTACAGTCCCAGGCTGCACACTAGAGCCCTAGATGGCACTAGAAGCCAGCAGATACAATTAGACACTGCAACAAGTTGCAAAAGCCCATGAAAGGTGGTAATTTTAGTGCCAGATTGCACTAGACGGATTCAGGTGGATTGTTGCCCGGGGGGGGGGAGGGGGTTAAGGGGAAGAGCCAAATATGAACTGGTAGAAGCTAGTGAGTTGTGATGTGTGTGACTGCTGGCTGGTATAATGGAGGATCTATCCACCAAGAGCCATTGAGAGCTGTTGCTGAGCTACTGCCTAAGGGATGTTTGCAGCAAAAGTATGTAAAAGCCAGCCCAGCATCTTTGGTGTACAGGAGAAGTCTTAGATTGACACTGCCTGTGAGATGACAGCAGAACAGTGTGTGGTTTATTATGCTTTGCTCTGTTAAAGTTAAAGTCTCTGTCTGTGACAGTAATATGGCTATTGAGAGGTTATGATTCTATTTGAAGGAAGTGTTTACTCCAGCCAAATGTGGTGTATTTAAGTTATCTGCAAGCTGACCCAGTGTGCAAGGGAGATAGAGATAAATAATTTGTCTGTATTTCATCAGCAGTTTTATTCTATGGGGAAATTGCCTAAAATGGTTGTCTGAGGAGAGTTGCAAGTGGTTTAACGCTACAGTTGTTGGGAAAGATCAATTTTTTATTTCATGTTGTACAAGTAAATAGGTTTCATGTATCCTGTTAAAACTTCGCTTTAACCTGTGGATTACAATTTACCCCTGTGGGTTCTATCTATTGTAAAATGACCATAATCTACAGTCATTTCTACTAAAGCATCTAACCTGAGCTGGGTTAATCCTTGTTGCATCTCTTCTGATTTTGTGTTATAAGTGTTGTATAATTTCACTAAAATTCTATTATGATTGATTTGTCTAGATTATCTGTTGCAAAAGCAGCTAGTGTTATTGCTTAATTAACCCTTTAGCAACCAGTTGTCTTTAAAAATAATGAATCCACTTAACAGAAGCACAGTGCCTAACTACAAAGTGAGATATATTTATTCAGTGACCTATGTGCTGTAGTGATTTGTTTTTGCATATTACTGATATTGAAACAACATTCCTAAAATGTTATTTATTGTGTAACATGTTGAATAACATTTCATATTGAAGAATAGTGCTTACCTACACTACCGCTACTTATCTACTGCTGTGGTAAAACCTTACGTCACAAGCAAAGAGAATAAACCCACAAGTTTAATGTGTTTTACCCCTGCGTCCCTTTTTTTATTCTAAAACTATTGGGTGAACCTTTGCCTCCCCTACCATACCACCAGGCCTGTAAAATCCTTCCTTACACTACTTCTGGGGTGCCACCCATACCCTCCATTACATGTAGACAATACAATTTTCTAAGCCTTCCCCCAACCACTAACCACCTCTTATACACATCAAATAGATCATCATTTAGATGATCTATTTGATGCTACAGAGCAGAATATAAATTTCTAAATTTTAAAGAGTAAGTTATTCTCATTCCCTCAGTTTATTATTATTTCCTGTGCAAAGGAAGAGCTGCATTATACCCCCGACACCCATAGGCACAGTTCTGCTGTGCCTAATACTAAATCAGGCTTATGCAAAATACATATTACAATAATATAAGGGTCATCGCATACCAACAAGGTGTTTATCATTCTCAACAAGCAATACCACCTGTACCTCCAATGTCTCTAACACAAACTATCACATCCTTGTAAACTTAGCTTTAGTTTATATATCATAGCTCATGAACTGCAACTTGACATTCAGTGGTGAAACTTGCAATCATATAATGAATTTTAACAGCAACAGCCCTTATACATATTGCCATTTCTAATATATTCTTAACGAGGACTCACCCACAGAGCTAGAAACCATATTTTCATTAACCCTAAAAGTGTAAATGACAAGTAGGCAGGCTAAGATTTAAGTACAGTATTCAGTAGGTCAAAATATATTAAACAGACATGCTGGTTTAATAAAAAGAGATCATGATTAGTGAATGTCAAGTGACCTAAACAGGATTCAGTTTTATATGTCATATTAACAAAAATATGGATTTTGATGTAATGTGTTGCAGTTAAAGGATTTTTGACCCAAAAATGAATATTTTCCAATATAAACCATGAAAGTAAAAATCATTGTTTAGTGTCAGTTACCCTGATATTCCACTGCCATTGTTAAAAAATAAAGTATTACCACCCACTTCATTAAAAATAGCTGAAGCTCCTACCATAACTTTAGTATGGTGTCCTGACTGAGTAATTTGGGGTGTAGTACCTATTAACGGTACTGACTACCCTGACACAGAGCAGAACGTCATGAGGATTCCGAATGAAGACTACACCTGCCTGTGCAAAAATCTACTTACCGGAATGCAGATGAGTTCACATCACGACTCCCTGTCTTGCCGGCTGCATAAAATGATGTAATGAGCAAACGCGACTTGGCTTAAAGCGGCGATGGACGGACCCTCCCGGTCGATACAAGTAATCACATGGGACGGCACCTGTCACATGCTGCACGTCCCATGTGATTACTTGCATAGGCTGCATGTCACTGAGTCTCCGTCTGCCGAGCATCGCTCAGGGAGGTGCTGCTGCTTGGGCGGGCATGCGAATGGCTGGACCGTGAAGTGAACCAGACTGTGCGCGTGCGGATGTAACAAGATAAGTGTGTGTGAGTGTGTGTGGCCAAGTTAATATAGTGTGTGTGTGTGGCCATGTTAATATAGTGTGTGTGAGTGTGTGTGTGTGGCCATGTTAATATAGTGTGTGTGTGTGTAGCCATGTTTATATAATATGTGTGTGTGTCTGCGGCCATGTTAATATAGCGCATGTGTGAGCACAGTATTTTAATATAGCGTGTGTGTGTGGGTGCAGAATTTTAATATAGTGGATGTGTGCAGTACTTTAATATAGCGCATGTGTGTGTGGGAGCAGTATTTTAATATAATATGTGAGGGAAGGGAGAATCTTAATATAGTGTGGGAGGTAGGCTATTTAATGCTGGGGTGGTTTGGGGCTATTAATTGAACATTAGGGTGAATTTGGTGAGGAGGGCTATTTATTAAATGTGAATATGAATTATTTAATGCCGGGGATGGTTGTGGAAAATAGCTATATTTATTAAATGTTAATGCTATTTAATTTAATGTAGGGGCTGGTTGAAGGAAAATAGGTCTACTTACTGTGAAAATTATTATTGTTGAGAATGGAGGGAGGCCAATTTATAAAACGTGAGTGTTATTGATTTAACACCGGGTTTGGTTGGCGTTTTCTAAGTCTCATTTACCCTTTTTTTTTTTTCAAAATAGGGCATCCAACATTCCAGGATCCAGACGAGCAGGTACTGAGCTAAAGAAACCAGCTCCCACAAGTGGTGAAAGTGACAAGAACAGGTAGGATAGAGCAGGACAGTCTGCCAACTGTTCTGAATCTGGTCAGACAGTCCTGAATTTGGATGACTGTCTCGCTTAGTTTTAGGATTCAGGATTTAGTCCTACTGCAAGGACAGTTAGGAGGTATGTCTTCACAACGTACCGCTTGTGAAGGCAGAACTGTATGAATCCAACAATAGTGCACACAGTATTGCCTGTGTATTTGTCTAAAATGCTAACCATGTTACATAATAGGGGTCCTGCTGTCTTAAAAACCCTGTTTCTCCCCCCACCCCCGAGCCTTATTTCAGCTCTGGTTAGGGGAAGAAAGCCGACAGCTGCTCCCGGTCCTCGGACAGGACATAGAGCTCCTCAACTTGCTCGAAGGCTAAGTATCACAAGATTTGGTAATCTTGTGAGACAGAGAGCTTCCCTGCTCACTCTACAGGAAGTTCCCACCCTGATGGATGTCAGCACCATCAGAAGCATAGATAAGTACAGTGGACTGGGGTTGTCATAATGTGGCTGGAAGGGCATGATAAATGTAATGTTTTATAACAATATATGTATCAATGCCCCATGTTGACCACACCCCCCAGCACAATGTGGTCATGCCCTTTTCGGCGTCGCCGTTGTTCGGCGGCACCAGTTTCTTTACTACTCATTATCTGATACTGGTAAGCCCTATGCTGCAAATAGAGAATCAAGCTGCTCGTAATACATTTGTATCTCATGGGACACTGTATAACAAGGACCTTTGCAGAAAGTACTGTAATATTATTATTATCTGGAACAGAGATGGGCCTGTGTGCTTTAAATGCCAGGACTGATTTTTAGTCCCAATCCGGCACTGCTGCACAGTGTACTCATTGTGTAGGCGTTTGAGTTACCATGCCTGCTATGAACAGTCATGTTCCTGTGTATGAAACCACAAATAACCATACTGTATTTCTGCACAAAAATATTTCTGCAAAGTTGCCATTTACATTTCCACCAAGAGAGAGAGCCGTATGGACAAGTTACTTTGTAACGGGTGCTTTAGGGGACAAGGTCACACAAACCGCAATCCCCTTCCCGACACCTGAGGTACTCACCCGATCCTGATGAACAACTATGAGACACACCATGCCCTTCTCAACAGCAATCCAGGAACCACACCTTGCATCTGATCAACTTAGCGCATCTATCTTTGCTGGAGCCTAGTGTTTAGTTTCTACAGGGGAAGATGCCAAAAAGAGAGACAATTTCCATAAAAAATAACTGTCAGGATTTCCCAGGTATGACCACGGAGAGGAGATAAGTGGTTATAATGAGTTTATTAATAAACAGAGATGACAAGGTAACTCATGAGACAGTTCAAAGTGCAGATGAGAAACAGGTAACTGCAATAGTAGATTTCAACAGGCAGCATAGAACTACAAGTACCAGGTATAATGGTTGAAGATGCAGGAGTCCAGGACACAGGTAACAGCAAATAGTGGATTTCAACAGGCAGCGTAGAACTACAAGTACCAGGTATAATGGTTGAAGATGCAGGAGTCCAGGACACAGGTAACAGCAAATAGTGGATTTCAACAGGCAGCGTAGAACTACAAGTCCCAGGTATAATGGTTGAAGATGCAGGAGTCCAGGACACAGGTAACAGCAAATAGTAGATTTCAACGAAGAAATATGCAGGAGTCCAGATAGCAGATGGAAGCTGAGCACAGGGAATGCTCCTCAGAATGACCTGATGATCTGGCCCAGACTGTTTGAAGCAGGCAGGTATAAATAGGCCTCATGCAGCTGAAACCACTCCCAGTGATCAAGGAGAATAATCAAGTAGCACAGTGGCCCCTTTGGTGGGCAGTGGTACTACAAGTGGAAAGCATACCAAATCCAATAGAGTCACTGCAGACAGCATCTGCAGAGTGCAAATCGTGACAGTACCCCCTCTTTAAAGGGCAGATTCCAGACGCCCAAATACTAGAAATGGTCAGAAAAGTCAGAGTCATAGTCCAGAATTGGGCATGTATTTGAGAAGTCTTCATGCAAGGACGGGAAGGGTATAGAAACCACACCACAGGGGAGTTGAGATCCAGGAGAATCTTTCTTCTTCTTCTTCCTCTTCACTTTCTTTTTATGGTTTTTAGAGGGTTGCTGGAAATGGAGTGAAGAAAACGATAATCTCAAAGTGGGAGTAGCTGGAGATAGAACATGTGGTATAGATGAAGCACTGGGAGTGAGAATAGCAGGTGCTGGTGTAAATTCTTTGATCACGGCCTCAGTAAAAAGCTGTAAATCAGACAGAATGGGATCTTGGGTTTCAATTAAGGGCTCTGCCCATTCCAGAGCTTCCCCTGTAAAGTTGGCCAACATGTAAAACACTTGCTTTCGTTGAGTATCAAGGAGGTTGGATACAGAGGGAAAATAGGATATACAGAATTTAATAAGAGCACGAAATTGCTGAATATCCCCATTGAAAGTAGGTGGTTGGAAGACTTGAACAGAAGGTGAATTCGAATTAGCATGAGACTCGGCCAGCTCGGGTTGAACATACATCCCTTGGGACTTGGGTAGGACCCCCTTGGCAGAAGACAATCCATACTGGGCAGATGACTTGGCAGGGCGCCCGGATTGGGCGGCAGACTTGGCAGGGCGCCCGGATTGGGCGGCAGACTTGGGAGCAGGCCCGGACTGGGCCGCAGACTTGGGAGCAGGCCCGGACTGGGCCGCAGACTTGGGAGCAGGCCCGGACTGGGCCGCAGACTTGGGAGCAGGCCCGGACTGGGCGGCAGGCCTGGCAGGGACAGCACTTTGAGAAGCCTGAGGGCAGACAGCACTTTGAGAAGCCTGAGGGCAGACAGCACCAAGTGGCAACTCGGGCTGGACCGCATGGACTGGCAACTCGGGCTGGACCGCATGGACTGGCAACTCGGGCTGGACCGCATGGACTGGCAACTCGGGCTGGACCGCATGGACTGGCAACTCTTCTGGAGCAGACTGGAGGGACAGCGCCCCCTCTGGAGCAGACGGGAAGGGCAGCGCCCCCTCTGGAGCAGACGGGAAGGGCAGCGCCCCCTCTGGAGCAGACGGGAAGGGCAGCGCCCCCTCTGGAGCAGACGGGAAGGGCAGCGCCCCCTCTGGAGAGGACTGGAGGGGCAGCGCCCCCTCTGGAGCGGACTGGAGGGGCAGCGCCCCCTATGGAGCGGACTGGAGGGGCAGCGCCCCCTCTGGAGAGGACTGGAGGGGCAGCGCCCCCTCTGGAGCGGACTGGAGGGGCAGCGCCCCCTCTGGAGCGGACTGGAGGGGCAGCGCCCCCTCTGGAGCGGACTGGAAGGGCAGCGCCCCCTCTGGAGCGGACTGGAAGGGCAGCGCCCCCT
The DNA here is from genome assembly GCF_038048845.1 of Mixophyes fleayi. NCBI lineage: Eukaryota > Metazoa > Chordata > Amphibia > Anura > Limnodynastidae > Mixophyes > Mixophyes fleayi. The sequence continues at coordinate 149,152,471 of NC_134404.1, forward strand.
CTGGAGCGGACTGGAAGGGCAGCGCCCCCTCTGGAGAAGTCTTTAAGGGCAGCGCCCCCTCTGGAGCAGACTTTAAGGGCAGCACCCCCTTTGGAGAAGTCTTTAAGGGCAGCGCCCCCTCTGGAGAAGTCTTTAAGGGCAGCGCCCCCTCTGGAGAAGTCTTTAAGGGCAGCGCCCCCTCTGGAGAAGTCTTTAAGGGCAGCGCCCCCTCTGGAGCAGACTTTAAGGGCAGCGCCCCCTCTGGAGCAGACTTTAAGGGCAGCGCCCCTTCTGGGTTGAACTGGGGAACCTGGGTTCTCATGGGAGCAGATAACATGTCTGGAGTGAAGACAGAAGCTTGTAATTTAGAGCTGGAGATAGAGGTTGAAGATGGTCGGAGTCTACGGAGCGGGCAATCCTGTAAAAAATGTACATCACTGGCACAGTAAAGACACAGTTTGTAGGTCATCCTGCGCCATCGCTCCTCTTCGGTCAGATGAGGGCGTGGAGCACCTGAAAACCTGGAATTTGTTACAGGAATATTGGGAGGTACTGCTTGCAGAGAGTCAAAGGCAGACAAATTTGGTAATGAAATGTTAGCAGCATAGTTAGACTCCTTACAGCAGGATGTATTAGGGGTGGAAACTGGAAGTTGCTTAAGCACTTGGTTCAGCAAGGAAGATACTTGCGCTATTTGAGTGCGAAGTTGAAGAATGTCCACTTGGAGCAACTGGAACAGGGAATTTTCTGAGGAAATAGCAGCCATGGTCTTAATGTTGAAAACGGAGTAGGTCACTTCCCTGGAAATCCTTTCCAAAAGAGATAAAAGCCGTGCAGCAGCAGGCTTGGTTTTAGGGCCAGATCATACTGTCAGGATTTCCCAGGTATGACCACGGAGAGGAGATAAGTGGTTATAATGAGTTTATTAATAAACAGAGATGACAAGGTAACTCATGAGACAGTTCAAAGTGCAGATGAGAAACAGGTAACTGCAATAGTAGATTTCAACAGGCAGCATAGAACTACAAGTACCAGGTATAATGGTTGAAGATGCAGGAGTCCAGGACACAGGTAACAGCAAATAGTGGATTTCAACAGGCAGCGTAGAACTACAAGTACCAGGTATAATGGTTGAAGATGCAGGAGTCCAGGACACAGGTAACAGCAAATAGTGGATTTCAACAGGCAGCGTAGAACTACAAGTCCCAGGTATAATGGTTGAAGATGCAGGAGTCCAGGACACAGGTAACAGCAAATAGTAGATTTCAACGAAGAAATATGCAGGAGTCCAGATAGCAGATGGAAGCTGAGCACAGGGAATGCTCCTCAGAATGACCTGATGATCTGGCCCAGACTGTTTGAAGCAGGCAGGTATAAATAGGCCTCATGCAGCTGAAACCACTCCCAGTGATCAAGGAGAATAATCAAGTAGCACAGTGGCCCCTTTGGTGGGCAGTGGTACTACAAGTGGAAAGCATACCAAATCCAATAGAGTCACTGCAGACAGCATCTGCAGAGTGCAAATCGTGACAATAACAAACAGTTCTGTGCCAGTGACCACCTCACTAATGATCACCAGTATTCGCCAGCACCGAGTTACACCGCAGGCCTCTGCCTGACGCCTGGAACTCCGGCCTCTAAGCCTGTACTGAAGGAAATTTTGGTACCCTTCTGGACCGGGTTGAGGAGTACTGTATGCCACTCAACAGACTACTACATCCAGAGCCGAGTGGCCTCCTAAACTATCAGGACTTACTGTCCTCTTAACTACATAGGGCCTAGCGCCCACTAAACAACAATAAAGAACCTAGCGCCCCACTAAACAAAGCTCCTTGCGTTCTCTTACACTGTTAGGACCTTGCGCTCAGCTACCATATGGGCTTGGTGCCCAGCCAACTGTGGGCCTTGTGCCTAACCCTAACTATGGACCTTATGCCCAACCTAACTGTAGGGCCTTGTGCCCTGCCTAAATACATAGGCCTTGTGACCTACCTGTATACAAGGGCCTTGTGCCCAGACTGATAACCTATGGGCCTTGTGCCCAGTAAATAACTATAGGGCCTTTTGACCAAATACTAACTAATGGCCTGGTGCCCACTCACTAACAGATGGACTGGTGCCCACTAACCTATCCTGCCTTTGGGCCTTGCGCCCACTAACTATGGGCTCATGCATAATTCCTCTAACTGGCCAGGGCTTTGTGCCCTCTCTACTTGCCAATAGGTATGTGCCCAACTTGAGACCATAGGCCTTATGCTTGGGATTTTGGTGTAATGGCTTGCAGTTTGGTAACAATAGAAGAGGAACTGAGCTCTTTTGGGGGTCGCTGTAGTATAACAGTGAGGTAGGAGCCACGGAGCCAGATGCGATCAGCCTCTGACTGCCCTCGTCCACTTGGATGGTTTTCTTGACCAGCGCAGGATACTCAACTTGTCCCCAGCATTTTTGGGGTCTTCCAGACCCTTCAGCCGCCTGCGCGTCTTCACCTATTCGGCGTGCTGCTCTCCACTGTCATCTTGGCCGAGGTGTTCTTAGCCCTTACAGGTCTCCCCACGATTGATGTCTTCTTGTCCGCCGCCGTCTTCCTTTCTTGACATGGCATTACTCTCATTATCTCGTGGCAGGGTAGCTCCAAGACCTTACAATGGTTCCCTGCCATTTCGGCCGCCGTCTTCTTTTCTTCTTTACATCCCATGAAGTCCTCTCCTCAGGGCTCCGCCATCATACTACACTAAAGACGGTGGCACCCAGCGGCTTATATAGCCACGGGTGCTCCAACATCACACTGTGACGTCGCAACTTTGCATGGTGACTCGGTGAGCGGCGCCAACAATTTCAACTGCCACAAGGGAGCCGTTATTGACTCCCTTTCTTGGCCGCTGATAGATCGATGGGGGAAGCTGAGCCATGATTGCCTTGCCTGCCCACCAAGCCAGTCTTCTATTGCAGATCCCGGCGCCGGGACCTGCAACAGAAGACGATTGGAACTTACCGCCGCTGGATCCAAGGAATGGTGAGTGGTACTCTTGTTCCTCATTCTTCTGCTCTTCACTTCTATAGTCGCCCTCTTCTCGGGGACCTCTGCGGGGCACATCCTCACGAGGTAAGCAAAAAACCCAGTAAAAAGTGAAGTGTGTTGCTGTGGCAGGCTATAACAAGAAACTTGGTAATTACCAGTTTCCTTGTTTAGCTATTACTGAATTATAAGTATGTACAGTTTCATGTGACTACCATGGCAAACACAGCCACATGGTAAATAATGTAGTGAACAAAGAGGCTTTGGAATGCCCCTTTAAGCTCTGTCTGCTCTCTGTACTGTAAAGTCCCCCCTCCTTCTCTCTCCTCTGCCTTCACATGACATGATGAGAGCTGTGAGTCTGCGTGTCCGTGTGACTGGCAGCCATAGTGGACTCCTCTCACAGAGATTTTGAAAAGGAGACAATGATTTTTATACGGACAGCTAAGAAAAATAACTACCAGATGGGCCATTCCATATCAGTTAACTCAGCTATGACACCTACCGACTCAGATTTTCATTAAACTTACACTTGATACTACCACATATCTACTAACCCATGTCAAATTTATCTTCTCTAGGCCTCATAGTTTCTGAGATATAGGGGTCAAAGTTATGTAAAATCTTTCAGAAATACCATTCCCGATTCACCGTTTTTAGTGTGATATGTGTCATAAAAAAAAAAATCACATATCAGTGCCTAATTCCCATATCACTTATCCTTTGTCAATCACAATATGGGGATTCCAAAAAAAAAAAGTTTTATCAATCTTCCCCGACTCTGAGAGTCCTTAGAAATCATTTAGTTCAAAATTCAAGAATTTTTTAAAACAAAAATATTCTTGTGTTCAATAAACATTATAAACCTGAGGCAGAATAGTTAACATGTCCTTCTTTAAAAAAAAAAAAAAAAAGAAAAGATCCTTAAAGTATACTTTAAAAGGCTATAAAAGAAAAATTAAGGGTTTTTGATTGCCTGCATGAGTTTTAATGCTTAATTAAAATTTTCTCTTTAAAAACTAAAAGTAACTAATTATAATTTTGCACACCAGGTGTTTCCCTTTTGGAATTTTAAACTCCACCATAAAGTTCCTCATAAAAATTATCCCTTTAAGGCCCACTTGCTCCTCTTAAATTAGAATACCCTAGCATTAAAATAGGCTTCCTGAACTTCTGTACGCTGCGTCCAAAATAGTGCATGTTGGCAGGGTCCTCTGGAACACATTCTGCATGTGTTTGTACAATTCAAAATGTAAGAATGTAAGTCTTCTGCTTTATGCCTGTCATATAGTAGAGACCTACCAGGACCTAATTACCTATTTAGTCTGTTCAAAAGATAACAGATACTGAATGCTATGACACTGCTCTCAGTGTCCATCAAGGGCAAAATGAAAAAGCATTCTACTTGAGAAATTTGAAGACTGTAACCCTGAAGATGACGTTTCTTACAGTCAGTGGGTATCTACTGACAGAACAGAGATGGTGAAGAGCACTGCAACATTTGATGAATATTTATAAAGTTTGATAAAATAGAAAAACTTGTCCCTCATTCATTTATTGCTAAGGCACAATCAAAGTTTCTAAAAGAAATGAAGGCCATCCTTGAACTTGACACAGCTATTGTTCTCCTGGACTTTAGTGAAAACTATTTTTACATGATTCAGGATGAAGTTCAGGGGTGTCATTGAATGAACAATGGTTGTACACTGCACCCAGCTGTAATCTATCCTCATGCCCCAGTCTGATGACCTGTTCATCACAAGTTTATGTGTCTTGTGTGATGATTTGGAGCATGATGTAGCATTTGTATACAAAACACAGAAATGAATTATTCATTACATCAAGATAAACATTCCATCTGTCAAAAACATGTGGGTGTGCTGGTCAGTATAAGATATGCAAAAACTTTCTCAACTTATGCTGCCATGATCAAGACTTCACTTTGAAAGCATCATGGGCATTTTTTGCAACCAGTCACGGTAAATCTCCTTGTGATGGAATTGGTGGAACAATTAAGCATCTGGTTGCCAGAGAGAGCCTACAGAGAATAACAGGTGATGTGATCGAGTCTTCAATTTCTGTAAGTCAAGAGTTGCAAATATAAAGTTCAGGCTAATATCAAAAGAAACACTTTCAGAAACACACGTCGCAGCTACAAGACTGCTTTCCAAGGCAAAAAGTACCTGGTACAAGAGGATGCCAATACTTTACCCCTATATCTAACAATTCAATAGGAACAAATCGACTCAGTTCAGATAAAAACTTCAGTTTCATTTTCCATTTCTCAGATTCAATGAATGCATCGCCAGTCAATATGTCACAAATCAGTACAAATTCATATCTAGCATGTGTTTATAAGTCATTGCTTTTTTTGGATTGGTAATATCAAAAGATGAGGAGGAATGTGATGTTGAAGTTAAATTCATGCACCCCTATGGCCCTGCTCGCTCATTTCACTACCCTCTACCGAATAAAGAAGACATTTGTTACGTTCCTGTATGCAATATCATTTCCTCTGTCAGCCCTCCTATCCCTAAGGGTCCTGGAAGGATGTATTACTTATATGAAAAGGAAGTTGATTATGTACAATGGCAGTACAGTCTAAACTTCAGTTATTTCAGTTTATTGGAGATCAGGCATCTCCAATAAACAATTATGAATAATTAAGCTGATGTATTTCAAGCTTGAAATAGTTTGAAATAGGCCTTTTATATTAGCCTAAATCATTAAAGCTGGTAATAATACTGCTAATAGTACAAGTTGTAATTTATCTGTTTCATTGTCCATTAAGAATCATTTTTGTAATGGATTTTGAATGTTTAGGATCATTCATGAATATATTTATCCCAATTATATTATTTGTTGGCTTGTTAAATAATAAAAATGATTTCATAAAAGCTTCTTAATTTAGTATGAATTATGCCAGATTATGTTTAATAAAAAAATCTGCTTGTCAGCTTCAGACATTTCTGGAAAACACAGAAATTTCTTTAAAAAAAGTTATTTTACAACATTAGAATTAAACACAAAATAACCATGTGAAAAAATAAAAAAAAAACATTCTAGTATAACGGTATCTTCTGATACAGAACACCTTCACTCTAAAACAGATAGCAGAGGACTGACTTACCACAGTGAAAATTTAAAGGGGCTTGCCTTTACAAGCCATCGCCGCTTTAAATTTTACCTGCAAAGTCGGCGACTTGCAGAAATCGGACATTCATACATTTACCCCCTGGTGTGCAAAAATTATAACTAATTACTTTTCGTTTTTAAAGAGAAAATTCATACAGGTAATCAAAATCCCATTATTTTTCTTTCATCGCCTTTTAAAGTATACATTAAGGATCAATTTTTTTAAAAAGGGACATATTAACTCCTCTGCCTCAGGTTGATAAGGCTTATTCAACAAAAGAAAATTTTTGTCTCAAAAAATTCTTAATTGTTGAACAAAATATTTTTTGTTTAAATTTGTTTTTAATTGATTGTTGCAAAATAACATATGTAATACATACCAAACATTATACATGTGATTGACAATATGTTTTGACAAAAAAGAAAGTGACAAATATTGAGGGAAACTCTGATTTGCAGAAGGCGAATAGGTATGTTATCATAACAGAAGAAGAATGTTGTTTTTCTTGTTTTTTTTCTTGGGGGGGACAAACATAGGAAAAAAAAGGTTAGGGGGGGGGGGAGAAAGAGGGACATAGGAGTTTGCTACTTGGTGAACTGTAAATTAATGATGGAGAAGGGAATAAAGTAGATATAGATTATGCATATCTATCATGCAGGGGTATAAGTAATCCAAACATATAGCAATCATGTGTTATAAAGACATGGGTATGTCATACGGTTGTTAATAGGGGTTTGGCATTGCAGTAATTTGTCCAGGAAGACCATGAATTTTTGAAATTCACTAGTGTGTCATTAAGAACAACTGAGATGCTTTCCATTCTATAAACTAACCAAACTTTGTTGATTGTGGCAGAGAGGGAGTGGGGGGGTATTGTTTTCCCATTAAGTGGCCATCAAGCATTTAGCTGCATTTAAGATGTGATTGATGAGTTTTTGTGTGGGTCGGGCGGTGTCAGGGAGCGGTCTGCGCAGAAGGGAGTATAGAGGGGAATCAGGCATTTTAACCTGTGTAATAGATTCAATAAGTGTGAACTAAATGATTTTGTTAAATGCTAGCTTGCTAATTTTTTGCACCTCGAGGTTGTTCCACCTATAGTATTTGCTTTCAGCACTTTTTGATCACTTTTACCTATTGCTGCACGTGGGGGTTTTAGAGTATTGTTTAACATTATGGGGCATATTCAATTAGCTTTCGGATTCGCGGTAACGCGCCGGAACAGCCGCGAAACGTAATACACGTTACCGCAATAACGTGGATTTTCGTTCGCAGCCCATAGGGTTGCGAACGAAAATCCGCGTTAATGCGGTACCGTAATACCCGCAAGAATGCGCACTTTTCGCGGTAACGCGCGTTACCGCGAATCCGAAAGCTAATTGAATATGCCCCTATGTATGCATTTTAACATTTTGGCACAGAACATTTTTTATTAATAATATGTTAGTAAAAAAGGCCATGATTCTCGTGTAAAACAAATGTGTAAGGCATAATTATTTACAAACAATTTGTAGCATATTTTGATCATATCTTTTACTATGTTCATACAAAACTTATCATATTTACTAGTCAAATCTCTAGCGTGACTAAACTCAGTTTATGGTGTAAACTAGTTAATGAGGAAATGTTTTAATTTTATTTTATTACATCTAATTTTATTACATATACTTTCCAGGTTAGCAAAAAAGATATATATATAATCGAAAACTGAAAAATGTAATAAAAAGCTAAACAAATAATGTCCTTTATGTTAAAATGCCTCCTTACAAATCGCAAAGTACATATAATGAGATCCGCAAAATGAATTGCTCCCCAGATACTGTTATAGGGCCTCATTCATTAGGGAAAGTAAAGCAAAAAAAGATGATTACCTTTGCATCTTGACAAAAGCATGTTGTATTGGAGGGGGAGCTAAATTTAAAATGTGGGGACAGATTTATTGTTGGGTTAGGGCATGTCCTAGATCAATTATAAATTTCAGTGTTAAACTAAAACTATCAGGTATTTGTGTGCTAGATTAAAAAACAGTCAGTATTTATTATGCACCCCTTACATTGTAACATGGTTTTCTCCGGGAGAAAACCTACTCATTTGTTTGCTTTCCTTTCCTTAATGAATCAGGCCCATTGACTTTAGAATGTAAACAGAAATTAAAGGTGAAGAAGGTTATAGTCAATCACATGCTTTTTACATGCTGAACCAATGTTTGCTTAAAAAATTATTTTTTAGCTAGACTGACATATATGTGCATATAATTGTAATTTATGTAGCACTTAACTAGTGTTAAATCTTCAAAATGAAAATATGTAAATGTTAAAAGTCAAGTTTTGTCATCTATCATTGCTTTTGAGTGTCAGTAGTCCAAAGCACAACAAAATAATGTACATAAAAATCACACCGAGTGGCATTATTAATTATGGAACACGTACTAACTATAATTCACCTATACTTACTTTAGAATGAAAGCATCTAGTATAAGTTAAATAGAGCTAATTAGAAACCTTGCCTTATTTTCCATTAAAGATATAAGCTAACTATACAATGACAAAATAAAATAATAAAATAATGTTATGTATTCTATTTAGAAATTGGGACTTATTTACCCGGCACTTTGCAGTGGGTTGGTAATGTCTCTCGGATGTTTTGGACTTCATCCCTTCAGCATTTACCATTCTTGCTCCCCAATACAGTATTTTGCACCAATTACTGTTTTTGTTTGATTTACTATAGAATATATTTATTAATAAAGTGGCAATAAAAAACACAACTAACTTAGCACAGCATAAACATTTCTTTAGATCATGTTCAGTAACCTAATATTTATTAGAGGCACATTGCCACCAATGTCTACACATAATGAAATAAATCATTGTTTAAAAGACAGATATAACTTACATAATCATCATAGGTCTCAAGGGCAGGGGGTGGTGCTCGATATCCTGATGCAGTTGGAGCTCCTCTTGCCCGTACTACAGGAACCCCACGGGCAACTGGTGGCAGTGGTAATGCTCCACGTGATACAGGTGAACCTCTGAGTACTGGTGTGCCTCGCCCAGGCAGAGGAGGAGGAATGACGCCACCTCTATTCCTATGACAGAACAGAAAGAAGCTGAGCAGCTTATACAATGGATAGTTTATATATACTTATATCTTAACAAAACCTATGACAAGACAAAGCAAGAGTAAATCATTTCATCATTAACAGCTGTTCCTAAGGATGCATAAAGTCTTAAATGCTAACAGGACATTTTCACATATTAATATATGTGGACATAATATACAAAATACATTATTAATGATACATATGAAATGAATAACAAATCATTAAGTAATGTTGTAAAACTGAAAGCTGATAGCTATGCATATTGTTACTACAATGTACTGTGTAGCACAGCTTATCTTATGTTTGTAGTGAGGGAAGAAAACTACTATAGCAGCATTATAACACTCACTAACACTTTTTTTATGGCACACTATGTGCCATAAAAAATATTACAGATTTTATAAACAATACATGTGTACATGAAGTTAATAAAATTGTTATGGGTATAACCAGATTTAATATGACACTTTTTGTGATTTTAAAGAGGATAGCTACCCCAGCCACATCACATTATTGCATGGACTTGGATGGGAGGCATGCCTATAGACTGATGGGTGTAAATTCTAGGGGGAATTCAATTTCCTGCAATGTGCTGCGGAGTGCTTGTAGAATTTAACATCATGGATTTTCATGAAAATCCAAGATGTTTGGTTACTGTAGTACACGGAAATGAGCACAGCAGGACATCTCTATTATGTCTGGTGGCTCATTGTGAGGAATTGAGTTCCCACCTATGTGGCAGGTGATATAGTCCATAATTTTTTGTATTGCTTGTCTACAGAATCCACTAAAAGGATTCCCAAAATGTTTCATCCTCACCCATTTCCCTCTGTAAACAGTCATGAATCTGAGAACTGTGTGACATTCGAGTCCACTTGCTTGGTCCTTTAAAGGACTTATAAACACAAATTTCCTTGTGTGAGTGTTCAATGTGAATTGAGATTATAAAGAGGGAAGGTAATAGTAAAGACCCCACCATATATTACAACAACAGGATGTATGTGTAGCTTTATTTTAGAATAATTAGATTCAGAATATTTAATAAGAAGTGTTTTAGTGTACAATGGAGAACATATCTTGAATAGGTTAAGTAGGATATTAAAAGAAAAGAAGAATTGAAATGTAGAAGCTGAAATAAAAGATATAATAAAAAAAGGTTTAATATATTTTCTGTTACCTTCTGGCATTCATTTGCTGTAAATGGTAGATTGTAATAATTCTGTATTTGCGAGAAGCATTTATTTTTTATTTCTAAACCATAGTCTATTTATAGTATAATAAAAAGTCGATGATAGACACAGACAACTTATGGTTTTAAAAATTATAGAAGCTAACAGCTCAGAGTAGAGCAAGGGGGAAGACGAAGGGGTTGCTGTTAATGTGAGCAGGGAAGGAACGATTGCAGACAAAAGCAGGACAGTAACAAGCTGGAATGTAGTATTATTGTTGTAAAATAGGTAATCAGGAATATCAATGTCCCTATAGTCAGACCCAGCAGAAGAAACTTAACACTTTCTTATTCTTACAACCACACAATTGACTAAATAATGAAAGCAAAGACATTTTAACTGCCCCACTAATTCATATAACTCCGCCAGTTACAAAGATTGTATGCACAGTTCCTGGGGAACCTGTACAATTTGAATTGACACAAGGGATACAAACTAATGTTTTTTCATCACTCTCTTTGACTAATTATTCAGTCAAAGCTGTGGATGTGTTTAATCAGCCTACAGAACATTTTATTACACAGACGTTATTGTGCTTATTATTACCATAACTAAGAAATCTGCTTTTCTCTTTAGTTCTACCACACCATTCCACCTCTTAGAAGTTATTGTGCAAACTAGTATGCACTAGTATGCATCTGTTGCTCAGCAGTTGGGGTATTATTTGAGAAGAACTGCATTGAGATTTAAGCTGCACTACAAGAGTATTAATGTCCCTCACAAACTCCAGCCTAGCACACAAATATCAACTTTAAATTTCAGCGTACAAATAAGCTATCAAGTATTTGTGTGCTACATGAAAAAACAGTCAGTATTTAACTTATGTGCAAAACAGAAAACTAATTTGCACCCCTTGCATTGTAACATGGTTTTGTCCAGGAGCCTTAAATAAGAAACTTCTTAATTTAAGTTCCTTAATGAATCAGGCCCTAGGTGTTTTTTTCCTAATTATGTATGTTACCATACACATATTGGTTATTTCTTTGACTGTATGGCATATAATAGGCAGGGAGAGATTGCATTGCCTTGCTGTCATATATCATGTCAGTGTGCTTCTCTAGCTGATGGATATTCACCATATTTTGTTAAAGAATAAAGCAGACCCCAACGCTGCTCCTGTGTGATATTTCCATGGTAGTGTGTATATAAATGTGTATACCCATATCACATACACCTGGGTGACAAAAAAGTTATCCCTTTGAAATTGCAGGGTGTTTACCAGTTACTAGTATATCCATAATAATCAGGTCTGCAAATCTATACCCCAGAAATGTATCCTCTCATTTCTGGGCTCATTCTACATAACAACATATCATATCACTAAGATTTTAGGAAGGCATTTTAGCTGCGTTTAGGAAAATATGCTTCTGAATTCAACTAATTTAAGGAAATTTAACTATGTAAAGAGCAATCCACGTGTAAAGTGTCTTTTTCTGTGTTGGTGAATTGGAAAGAGTGCTATAAAGGCTTCACGTGATAAAGATATAATTTGCGAATATGGTGATTAGTAGTTTTGTAAGAATGTTGCGAATAGCAATGCAATTTACATTTGATTATCTGTTATATAAGCCTGGTGGTGTTTATTGCAAATTTGTTGTGCTTGAGACAAAAATAAGTTTTGTTTAAATAATTATTTTCACTGCTTAAAATGTTATTTGAAAAGCTGTCTGTATTCTCATTTAAAGTAAAAGGCAGAAAACTCAAGCAGTACGTTAATGATTTAGTCACTTACCTAGCAGCTACTGCAGGGACTAATCTTATTCCTCTACCTCTTGATATTTTTCCTGGACTGGATTCTTCAGAACCATTTAAGTAGGATAGCTCTCTTAATTGCTCTTGCCGAATTTCATCATTATAATCCTAAATCATAACAAATGATAGTTAACCCATGTAATTTATGATATTGAGCATACTGAATAAAGCAAACATTTAATTGTCTAAAACATATTTAAATAATTAAGAAATAAGAAAAGGTAATTTTGAGCCTTGACCAGTTCTCTTATTTTACTGAATAAACGAAGTCATACACTAAAAGTTTGTGATATTTTTATTTGAACGCACTGACACTCAACATTAAATAATTTTTAGAATGTGACATTGTTCTACATAACAAAAACAGATCAAGTAAAATAAATTGAATAGATTACTTGCATAAGTATATAACCCCATGCTTTACTATCTTGTAGAGTCACCTTTTGCAGCAATAACAGTTTAAAGTCTTTTGTGAAGAATGTACCACCTTTGCATACTGATTTGGATTGATTTTGATCCATTTTTAGAGGAGTGTTTTCGCAGGTTGTTGATCCTTGTGCATCACAATTTATCAAACAATACCAGAGATTTTCAAATAGATTGACATCAGGGCTCTGACTGGGTCATTTTAGGACTTTAACCTTTTTGTTCTTGGGACACTCCAGTGTTAGTTTAGCCTTGTATTTGGTATCACTGTCCCACTGAAAATTGAACTTCCACCCATCTTTCATTTTTAGCAGGCTGAAACAGGTTCTCTTACAGCATTTTCCTGTATTTTGCACCATCCATGCTTCCTTCTATTTTAATAAAGATGGCCAGTCCTTTCTGATAAAAAGCAGCATAGCAGCATAATGCTACCACCATCAAACTTCACTGTAGATATGGTGTTTTGTGAAGTGTTGCTATATGCAGTATTAGATTTTCGCCACACATATTGCTTTGAACTTTAGCCAAAATACTCCACCTTGGTCTCATCTGAGCACAAAACTTTCCAATGTCACAAGTGGGTCACTTTCATACTTTTTGGCAACTCCAGACGTGCATTTACGTGGTTCATTTTGGGTAATAGCTTATTTTGTGCTACCCTACAGGCCAGTGTGTGTTTGAGCAGACATTTGAGGAGTGACCTTTTCTAGGCAGCTCCTGGGTGGGCTGATATAGCTTCCACTTCCTGACAATTGACTATGTTGGCCATGTTAGTGCATTCCTGTGTCAATGAGGTACAAGATAATATACAGCACTTGGGTCATGAGTTCAATTCCTGACCATGGCCTTATCTGTGAGGAGTTTGTATGTTCTCCCCGTGTTTGCATGGGTTTCCTCCGGGTGCTCCGGTTTCCTCCCACATTCCAAATACATACTGGTAGGTTAATTGGCTACTAACAAATTGACCCTAGTCTGTGTCTGTCTGTGTGTGTGTGTTAGGGAATTTAGACTGTAAGCCCCAATGGGGCAGGGACTGATGTAAGTGAGTTCTCTGTACAGCGCTGCGGAATTAGTGGCGCTATATATATAAATGTTGATGATGATGATATACTTTACAATTTTCACATAGAGGATTATGCAATTTATTTAAATAACACATATGTTATAAAGTGAAGTGAGACTTTTATCATCCTCACCTATTTATTTATATATTTATAAATATATATATTTATTTATATACCAACACTAATTCTGCAGTGCTGTACAGAGAACTCTCTCACATCAGTCCCTGCCCCAACAGAGCTTACAGTCTAAATTCCATAACACACACACACACACTAGGGTAAATTTGATAGCAGCCAATTAACCTACTAGTATGTTTTTGGATTGTGGGAGGAAATCGGTGCATCCGGAGGAAACCTGCGCAAACACGGGGAGAACAAACAAACTCCACAAAGATAAGGCCGTTGTCAGGAATCAGACTCAATCAGTGCTGTGAGGCAGAAATGCTAACCACTAAGCCACCATACTGCCCATATTTTGCAGTAATATTCTCTTTAAATGTATATATGTTATAGTTTCTAATTAAACTCCTAACATTTTCTTTTACTTATTATTTTTTTGGTTGATACTCCTGCCTCTAGGAATAATCACCTGATTACAATACAGTACTCTTTAAAAGAAAGGTATGACTTTATATTCTTATTATAAACTGATTGCTTCTCTGATTTTTGCTCATTATACACCTTATGCAAAGACAGTTTTTATTGTTTTCATACTTTAATTATAGCACTGTATATAATGCTCTTAATTAGAGATGTTTTTTATTTGGTTATCACCAAATTAAATAACCTGTAGTATAACCGTGGATTGCATGCCTCTGATGAAACCACACTCATTCTATGGACCATCGCATCAGTTGACATTGATAATTAATTGTTACAATTTACAAGTATACTCGTTACACTTTTTCAATTTTGAAGATGTTCTATGAACAGACATTCGTTTACACATGTATCCATTGCTGTCCCTTTGCAGCTGCATTTTGCTTTGTGATGAGGAAATTGAATGTGAAATTGGTACATTAAATCAGTTGATTTTCATTGTGTGAGAATGTATATGTTCTCTACTGACATTTGTCATATGGAACAGTGTGATTAGAGCTCTATTGTGATCATCAGTTCATGTTTGATTAAAACTATTGAAGCCCTGGCTACTAATTGAGTGTAACCCAGACAGTGTTGCTAGTGACTGAATTAACTTGAATTTGCTGTGGTCAACTTTAAAGAAATATCTACTGCTTGAGAAAGTGCTTATACATTGTGTGTCATTCTGATATTTATAATTAGATGTTTCCATTGACGTTTCATAGCATCTGATTTAAAAGGAGTATGTCATCTGGGACTCTTCATCTGTTCCTCTACATCCAAATTTAAGCACGTTCTTAAGTTGTTTTTCGTACGCAACCCTATGGGCTGCGAACGAAAATCCACGTTATTGCGGTACCGTGGATTAACTTTGCGACCCGTTCTGGTGCGATCCCGCGGACCGGAATCGTAATTGAATATGCCCCTTTAAGTTTAATGTATTTATCATTGCACCATCTTCAATTTATAGTTTTATAGATGTGTGACACATTTTGTACAAGTTTGTAATGTTTTGGATTTGCTGGATATTGGTCTAGGAGGGTTTATGAAATTAAGTTAACCAATCTGTGCCATCATCAGTAACATTACAATACAATGTCTCACTGATACTACTATTTTGAAATATCCGCAGTCCAAAACACTATGTTTCTGCTGTTTGGAGGATGAAAATCCAAACTGCTGGTGATATTCGTGTCTGTTAGGTAAGTGAGCTTACCGGACATTAACTCATTGGGTGACAGGAGCTGCTCGGGAGCAGGTCACTTAATGTAAGAGGAGTTTTTATTTATTTTTTTATAATGGATTACGTTGGATGGAGACAAGAAGATTCCAGGTATGTATTTATTCTCGACACTACACTACAGAAAAAACATATGAAGGAAAGAAGATTAAAAATAATAATGGGGCAAAGTTAATTATTTATTTCATAGACTAAGAGGACACAATTACTTTATCATTACAGTAAGGGGCACCATTAATTTATT
The DNA here is from genome assembly GCF_038048845.1 of Mixophyes fleayi. Lineage (NCBI taxonomy): Eukaryota > Metazoa > Chordata > Amphibia > Anura > Limnodynastidae > Mixophyes > Mixophyes fleayi. Next base: position 149,168,239 of record NC_134404.1, read on the forward strand.
TTTACAGTAAAGTGGCCTTCACCCATGTGCATGCTGCACTTGAAGTGCCACAAGAGTCTACACAATATTTGAACATTTTAACCCTGGAGGGGCCCAGTGCTACTAGGCATTGGGCCAGGCATCTCTAAGTGCCGGTACCCAATCTTTGTACAGTTCCTCTTTAGAGTACTCGCAAACCTGAGTAGCAAGGGTTGTTAAAGAAGGGGAGGGAGGCTGTTTTTTTTAAAATGTATTCACTTATTTATTTTTTAACTACTGACAGGCAAGATAGCTTAAACAGCATACGGTTTGGCCTCTCACAACCACCTCTTTTTTCCAGCGGGATTTCCAGCAGTTTGTCAAACCACAGGTCAATAAATGTCATTATTTGTATACTTACCAAGTACTTACCAAGTAATTAAAAAAAAATATCTACTATGGTAATTTGAAATACATAGGTTTTTTTAGCGGTTTGGCCTATGACAGAAGAGTATATTGCAGGACTTCTTCCTTTGTGAGCATGCTCATAGTCCATTAAGATTGCTAAAGCAGCTAGGCACAGGTGAAGGTTAAGCATTCTAGGCCTGATTCATCTTCGAACATATGTGAACGAAACTTGCATTTAAAAAGCTTGCACGTAACTTGTACATATGTACGCCCATATGCAAACAGAAGCGGATCTCAAGATATAGTTCCATTTGAATCTGAGTTTAACAACACTTTGGCTACAGGTTACTTTTCTGTATGTAGACAAACAGAACAGACTGCAGGACATGTACAAAGTCTCTTTAGAATGCACGCAAAGAATACCATTTTATAAAAAATTACAGCTCTTAATACTATAATCATTAATAAAAAAAATGTATACATTAAATACATAAATCAGGATGCCCTTAGTGCATACAGTACATAACATCCATTTTTATAGTTTCTCTTACTTGCAAACACAAGTTCTGGCACGCATCCATGCAGTCATCACTATCAGTCAGCAATAACACCATCCCTGTAGCTAGTGCAAATGATACGCTAAAAAACACATACTTAAGAGATGCCCTGAACTTGAATCAGTGGCATCTGCATAGACATGCATTCGGTATGCCATTACTGTACACTATAAAGATAAACAGGTTCTGGGCGCTTGGAAAAGGTAAATGTGTTTGATAATGACAGAACTATGTGAACAATGTGTTCCAGCTGGAACAAAACAACACAGCATAAACTGTATAGTAAATACAATAAAATTGGATACATATAATGCAGTTACAATGATAAATATTGAATATTATATCTTAAATCCAACTCCAAATGATTGTCGAGCCACAGGAGTATACAGTGTAACAATGAGTATATCAGCGTGATATGCAAAAATGTCCAACAATGTTGATATAACAAAGTCCGCTGAATATAGAATTGTAGTCATGGAGATAAGCCTAAGACCGCATTGAAGATCACAAACTGCGGAAATAAAAGTGGTCTAGGATTGGGCAACAGTAGTCCCGTATTTATCCTTCTGATAATGTCCAGTATGGTGAATAAAAATGAGTGATACTGTAGTTATCAATAAGGTATACTCGTATGTAGAAGTCTAAACAGTTACTCACTTTATAATGCAGGGACGTCTAGGTGTCTGTTATACAGACAGGCACTCAGTGGCAGTCCCGTGGTGTATGGTAGTGCTGTCAATTGATGGATACGAGCTGTACACTTGGCTCCGATGATAAAACAGCACCCGACAGGATGTCGGTGAGTGGGTCCAGTTATAATCCTCCTGATTCCCGGAGAAGCCTCTCTCCTTCTTGTTAAAAGTTGGGGCTGAGCAGAAACTGAGATGATCCCGCTATGAATATGCGTGTGTACGCTGCGGGCTAATCTCCGTAATAATATATATAGTGCAGGAGTCTGTATGTCGCCAATAAATGTAAATAGATGAATCCAATTTGAATCCTCCTGATTCCCGGGGAAAGCCTCTCTCCTTCTCACTGAGAGTTTGAGGCTGGAGAGGAAGAGGGGGGGGGGGGGGGGGCGATCCCGCTGCAGAGATGCGTATACACGCTGCAGGCTGTGCTCTGTTATTGGTGTCTGTAAAAAGCAGTAAAAGGATCCTAGCATGCTAGAAAGTGCCAACAAAGCACTAATGTGATGATTGAGGACAATAACCAACGCGTTTCACCCGGGGCAATAGCCAGTGGGCTTCCTCAGGGATCTTTATCAAAGTCTTGTCTTCCGGGTAGCCTGGGACTATGGATTTCTAGTCCTTCTGGCACCCTATCATCACTTTTATCTTAGTTTCTCCAGCTTGCTACCAGTCTGGGCTTCTCTATGAATGCTTTGATCAGGTTGTTTCACTAATTGAGAACACAAAAATCCCACTTTCCTAGTAAAGGCAGATATACCATAACTATGTTGTTTTTAAGTTTGTACTATTTAGGCAGCAGTTGTTTTGTTACTGCATACTGTACATTATAGCTTACATTATTATATTATATTTATTACTTTGTATTCATTTTTATAAACTCATTTTTGGCGTGTCTTAAAAAGAAATAGGAGGCAAAAAACAATACTGACATTCATATTGCATGAGGGTTACTATGCTCTACATCATATAATAACATTTTTAGACTTTACTTCCACTTTCAAGGGAAAATAATATTTTATCTAGGCACAACAACACATTGTTCCATGTGCCAGTCATACTCTTCATCATAGATGATAAAAAAATGTTGAACCACTTTGAATTTCAATCTTATTTCACTGGTTTGGTTACCTTAAACATGTTTGTGGTACAACCGTCAATTGATGCCAACTGGAATTTGTGGTACAAGATGTGTGGCTCATGTTTACCATATACAGTTTCCATTTGTGTTCGAGACCATTCACGGTTTTGATTTTTTTTTGTTAAACGCTATTTAAATGATGACGTTAAAATAATAGTACGGTATTCACCAACTCCTAAATGATTGAAGGTCCATAAATCAGTTTGCTGGGTCTTTATTTTAAAGGTCCAGTCTTTGGCAGTTACAGTTTATTCACTTCACTAAGACTCATTGTAAAGTTTGCAGCTTCCACAAACTTACCCGATCTCTACAGGAATCTAAAACAAAACACAAACAGGGGGCACTTCCATGATGCAGAAAACTGTTTCTATTTATTATAAGAAGCTTTAAAAATGGACACATTCCATCAAGTATGGAAAATCAGAAATATTACAGGAATGCTGCATGATGTAGATGTCTTCTATTCATCCATATCCACAAACACGAGCAGCAAACAACAAAGATTTAAAATTTGTGTCATATGACTTCATCAGGAGTGATGGCAGGATGCATTACAATAAGGATTGTAATATGACACTTAATATACACAAATGTGTGGGTTAATTACGCCATTTGAGGTTCTAATTACATATTCTCTGTTCGCAATTAAAAAAAACACTAAAATATATCCATTTTAACATAAATGTGTTTGTGCCAGCACCAGCACACAGACTTGAACATATTAAAACTGTTACGAACATGGTTGAACCTGTTCAACTTTCTTGAATTTAGCTTGAATTTATAATTGATTTAAGAAATTCCAGCATTATTTTAAATTTTAGAACAGATTTGTGGAACTACTCTCTACTCTTTACCTTCATTGTGTACATTTTAATTCAGCTGTAAAATGAACATCCTAAAAATGGCTTTCATGTTACATTTATGTCTTAGTTTTAATTATTTTGGATCATTTACACAGATATACTGCAAATATGCATATTTCATTTGAATGTTTTACTAGTGTATATTTTTTTGTAATAAAATAAAAAGAACCGACCAGAGAGCTTCAAGGTTCAGAAAAAGAAGACTTCTCATAGCAACTGAGTGCATTTCTAAGATCATCCAGACAGATTCAACTTCTGTGAAAGACTTTGGGGTAAATGTATCAAGTTCCGATTTCTGCAAGTCGCAGAAAATCGACGACTTTGCAGGAGAAATTTAAAGCGGCGATGGCTTGTAAAGGCAAGTTTGCCCTTGTGTGTGATTGTTTATGCATGTGCACACTCTTACATCACATATCTACAATGTTTATAGCTTGGTCAATGCTTGCTCAAGATTGTAATGCAATCTGCTTGTCCCATGTACATTAGCATTAAGCTTGTCCTCAATTTCACTTAACTCCATCATTAAATAATCATTCATATTTAACCAATAAAAAATGACTTAGCCATCATTTTGGTGTTTGTGTGACCATTCTCATGTTAAACAATTAGAGAAGTTGCTAGGCATTTCAGTTTTAAAAGGGTTTTCACCTCCGCTAATCCCATTGGATTGTTAAAACACTGATGCCTCTATTCCCATCTGAGGGGTGAAACTAAGCACAGCAAACTACAATTTGCACTACTTTTATATTTGGACTTTTTTTAATCTGTATACAGAGGGGTATGATGCCAAATTGTGGCTCAGCTTGCAGTATGCTTTGCTTGGTTTTAAATGTAATGCAAGATGTTACCCATTTACAGTAATCTCTAAGTTATCTCTAGACAACTCATAAAAACTATTTTATTTATGCTCTGAAAAATCTGTGTAATTTGAGGATTTAAAAAGTAATAACAATGTTTGAAATCATGGAAGCTGTGTCAAGAGCATATGCATAGGGCAGGGCATATGCAGTGCTTTGTCTATGCCTGCCCACCACTAGCATTCAATAGTCCAGGCACATTGGGTTTAAACAGAGTAGAAAAATAGTTTTCATGCTTGTCAGTTCAAACAGCTGAGTTTAGTTCAAACAGCTGATTTTGGCCCACCGTGCATAGACAGAGCCCTATATATCAAAAAGAAGAAGGAAAAGGTACATGTTGCATGCACTCGATTAGATAGTATATCTACTCAAATGTTGGCTATACGATGGGAATCATATTTGCAAAATAGATGCACATTTAAACCTGGAACAAATAAGTTCACAAAGGTAGACTGATCATTTAATCTGTAAATGTCAATATTTTTATGTAGATTAATTATTATGTATTGCTTTGTATGCCCTGAATATGTTGTGTTAGTAAATGGCGGGAGGAAAACTAGAAAGTTTGTATGTAACACCCTTCCTGTCACCTGACTCAAGTGGGCGTTTGGCTTGTGTAGACTGCGTGTGTCCAGTCTGCAGCGATCTCCTTTACCTTATCTCACGTAGCGCAATACCTCCACGTTGGTCTAAGTGCAGTAGGTTCTTCGTTTGTTTCTTCACTTACTTTAGTTCACTTATAAATACATAGAGCAAAAGGTAAATTGCTTTTGTGACAAAGTTTGGTTACTGATTTTTTTTGATCATCACATATATACCTGAGGTGAATGAGTATATGGACAACTACTGAACAAATACTAATTTTATTATAGAAACTAACATTTTTTCAAGGATATTACCGCTATTTGTGGTTTTGATGCTTTTCTATATATTAATGTAAATTAAGAGTTTAGCTTTGCGATAGAACAACCTAATTTGCAGATGTTCAAGTTGCAACAATAATATTTTTGGGCTCGGTTTTTGCTTCTCCAATCTGCACTGTAATTGTAAATTTATATATTGCAGAATTCATAGTCTATAAATACAGCTGATATGACAAAAATTAATTCATTCTATTTTGTGGCGTGTGTTTGGAATTGGACCGGGAACATTTAAGGGAAAAACTTTAAATAGTGCAATTTTGGGGTAAATCATAAAAAGTTGCGAAAAATGGACTCTAAAGACATTGAGAGATATTGAACTGCTGCCCAAGTCAAATCCCTAAAGTCAATATGTGAACTACTTAATCATGCAACAAAAGCTAATCAATTAACATGGTTTCCCCCCTGCTTGCACATAGCCAAAATAATGGAGGGTAGAAACAATAAATTCTACAAGCACCAATTACTCACAGGAAAATGTCAGAACAATGGTGATCCTATTGCCCTGACTAAAAGACTGAAGGGCAAGCAAGATTATTTTTCAGCAAGCCAGTTTTGGAATCTTGCCACCAAAACATTGAGTAATTTTCCTCACTTAGATCCATGTTACAAAGAAATTTGTTCAGAATGTTTAAAAGGAATTGTGCAATCGTAGTGGAAAAATAGCCTCTGCAACTAAAACAAACAAATGTTTCTTGTTTTTTTTAATCTAGTTACAGCTCCAAGCAATAACAAAATAAAATTATTTTTAGATCTGCAGTTTCTCATTTTATTTTTACATAATTTGCAATATTATTTATTTTTTCACAATTATTATGATCCAACCATTTACAGACAACATAGATTTTCATATTCAACAAATATGGATAATGATTTATCTAAGTTCCTTACTGTGAGTAACAATTGTGAGTATCAATAGATGCAGTGTAAAGGAAACCGCAGGGGACCCACCCCTCTTTGGGTCAAAACTAATCTGGACTACAAATATGTATATTTTAGATAATTTACACAGGCATACTACAAATATGCACATTTTACTTGAATGTTTTCCTGGGAGCTAATGTATTATGCTTCGATTTCTGCAACTCGCCATTATTCGGCGACTTTGCAGGGCAAACTTAAAATGGCAATGCCTTTAAGGGCAAGTTTTGACCTTAAACACATTGCTGCTTTACATTTAGCTGTCAACGTTGCAGAATATCGACAAAGAGGGGTGGTTTCCCCCTAGTGTGTATTTGTTTCTGTTGTATTTCTAAGGTCATCCGGAAAGATTTAACTTCTTTGAATGTTCAATCCCTTGTGTGTGATTGTTTATGCATGTGCACACACTTATATGTCTACAACATGCATAGATTTGTCAATGCTCGCTATTGATTGTAGTGCACAGCACTTTGGAGGTTAAAAATCTGCTTGTCCCATGTACTTTAGCATTAAGCTTTTCCTACCTATATTCATTTTATTCTACTCCATCATTAAATCATCACTAATATTTAACCATAAAAAGTGACTTAATCATAATGTTGGTGCTTGTGTGACTATTTTCATATTAAACAATTAGAGAAATTTTAGAATAATGGAAATGTTTCATTCAAGTGGCAGGTATTTCGATTTTACAAGTATTTTCTACCTATAACTAAAAAACAACTATGAATTGCCTGTGTAAAGTGTATTATCACCTATGCTGATCCTGTTGGATGTCTCTGTTTACATCTGTGGGGTGAAACTAAGCACAGCAAACTACACTTTGAACTACTTTAACGTTTGAAATTTTTTTTAGGCTGTATACAAAGGGGTGTGTTCACTGGTCGAAGTGGAAATTTAGAAGTGGCGGTATGAAAAATGTAGTGGCATATCTGGGAACCTTGGCTTGCCACCTACGGAGGAGACCAACCAAGAGAGCATTAAAACGGAGTTTGACATCACTGAATTAGTTTTAAGTCACACGTTAAACGTTTAACAATCCCCAAGATGCCAAGCTGAATTTCTTCCATTCCCCTCCTTTCCCTCCCACTAACCCCCCCTTTTCCCCTTCTTAGCCCCTTAAACCTGATCTTCACTTCTCTTCTCACATTAAGTCTCTTCTCCCCCTCCTTCCCCCTCACCCCCTGCCTTGGTTATACCTTCTTTCTATTCTCAATTCCGCGATTTAGCTTCAAAACAAAGTTCTTAATAACAATTTTTTAAGTGTGAAAATTGTTTGATTTGTAAACTAACCTTTATGCTGTAAAAACCTGAAAAACTTTTCAATAAAATATGTTTAAAAAGAAGAAAAGAAAAATGTAATGGCAATATAGGTAAATATAATTTTATAGTTTTACAATGCAGGCAGTAGGAGAAGTGCTGGAATGCCATATCACAATATACACCCTCCACTTTGACCACTTGGTGTGATGCAAAATAAATCTTTAGTAAGGTGCAAAACATTATGTAAACTCAAAAAGATGTTTGAGTCAAAGATAACAGACAAATATATAAATAAAAGCAGTTTTACAACAGACCAAGGTGTGTTTAGGAAAAGGTGTCAGCTAGATGCCAACTGCACGACTAACCTTACTTACAAATTATTTTCAAAGGAAGTGTCACAATACAGGTAAACCCGGTGTCTGTGGTACAGCACTAGGTTCTATGGGGCTCCTGTGGCTTACAGGAGTCTCATGGGACCAATACTATGATAGGAGCTTGTGGTGGGCAAACGGTTCTGTGGATCCTATAACAGAGAGGGTATTTTGGGGGGTTTACTGCAGAAGGAGGATTGTGGGTAGTGAAGCTCCTGAGGGGAGATGACTGAGCCTGGAAATGTGTGGTCAGAAGGGAGGGAAAATAAAGAAAAATAAACAGCTGAACCAAAACGCAGGAAAGGGAAAAGAGGGGAGTCTGCAGTACGCATAAATGGAATAAATAAGGAAATTCAGGCAAATAAGGAAATGCATATCTACTATATAAATGCCTAGTGGCGTGTGTGAAAAAAAAAAACCAAGCTGCAGCGCCACCTGCTGGGCAGAGTTATACACTGACCTATATATTTCTTGAAGGAGAAGTGACAGTTGGGAGTGGTTGGTGGTTGCCGGGGGTGATGGTGGGGAGTTTTTAACACCTTAAGTAGCTTGATTTGACTAGAATGCATGAGTATCATGCACGGGTTAACTGACCTACTAAATTCTCAGTGTGTGTCGAAAAAAACCCTCAAAAAGGGCTGAAATTTGGTATACTGACATTATTGACGAGTTGAGGGGTCAAACTCATTTTCGTGAGGTAATTTTACCTCATGAACACACGTGTACAGTGGCGGATCCAGGTGGGTGCGATCGGGGCAATCGCCCACCCCCCCCCCCCCCTCCTAGCAGGGGTTTGCTGCCGACGGCTGCACAGTATGTGCAGGTCCGTTTGGCAGTGACAGTGTGCTGCCCGGCTGCTCTTATTGTGTTTTAAACAGAATCAGAGCAGCCGGGCAGCACACTGTCCCTGCCTGTCACTGCCGAGCGGACCTGCACATACTGTGCAGCCCCCGGCAGCCTCAGAAGTCGGAAAGGGGGCGGGGCGATTTAGCATTTAACATCGCCCCGGGGAACAAACATTTTCTAGATCCGCCCCTGAATGTGTAGCAGCGTGTGTTAGTGTGTGTGTGTGTGTCTGTGGCGATGAAGATGAAGGATGAGGTGATGGAGAAAAATGATGAGGTGGTGACATGTGGACAAAACCACGTTAAAAAAGGGCGCTTGCGTCGGGATGTAACGCTCTTTCCCTGAGGAGGCCTGGGCTAGGCCCAAATGCATGACAAGAACCTTTTTAACACCTTAAGTAGCTTGATTTGACTAGAATGCATGAGTATCATGCACGGGTTAACTTGTAAATATATATATATATATATATATATATATATATATATATATACTCATTGTATTGTATAGCAGTCACTGGGATGCTCATTGTATTGTGAATAGGTCGGCAGAATGGTCTCTGCATTGTAAGGTAGACACTAGGAAGCTGTGTGTATTGTATGTCAGTCACTTGCATTCTAGGATGCTCTCTGTATTGTATTAATGTCATTAGGATATTTTCTGTACTGTACTGTGGTCACTTGTATTGTACTGTGGTCACTTGTATTGTAGCACTCTGTATTGTAGCATGGTCATTAGGAAGCTTTTTGCATTGTATTCCAGTCAGTTTAATCCTTGTGACCTCTGTATTGTAATGAGATCAATAGAATGCTTTCTGTACTGTATTGCTGTTAAATGGATGGTCTCTGTATTGTATTAAAGTCACCAGGATGTTTTGTGTATTGTATCACTTTAATGCTCTCTGTATTGTATGGAAAACATTTGAAGGACTTGACTCTATATTGTATGGCAGTCACTAGGATAGTCTCTGTATTGTATAACACACAAATGTCACTAGTACTGGCTAGAGATGCTCACTGACCCCCGTGAACTGGTTTTGGATCTGGATTAGCTTCGCCTATTAGTTTTGGTTTTGGTAAAACTGCCCTCGTGTGTTTTGGTTTTGGTTTTGGATTTTTTAGAAAAAAATCTTAAAATATGCTAAAATCACATAATTTTGCTCTTTTTTTGTTCCTACAATAACCTCAATAACACTAATTTCAAGTCATTTGCAGTCAATTTAGACCACCTCACAGGTCACATATTATTTTCATACAAAAACTGCAGCAACTTGGCTGGATGCTAAGCGACCGAGCAATGACAAAAACACACAGTAGTTCCTACCACATCTAGGACAGATTGGCACACAGCAGTGGCTGAAAAGAAAAATGGGAGGTCTTAAAAAGCAATTCAAAATTTGTGAGATCCAAGATCCGACGATGTCATGGTGACGTTTTTCCTCCTTTTTTAATTCCGAGGGCACGCGACAGTACCAAGCTGACTCGGCTCGGTACTCAGATCCCCTAAGTTCGGGTGTGTTCGGTTCTCGAGGAACCGAGCCTAAGCATCTCTAGTACTGGTCAAGTTATCACACAAAATAGTATATAATACCTGCTTTGTCTAATACATTTTCATTTGCATTTAGTTCAAACAAAAACAAAAAAAAGCTTTTTTAAAAAAATTGTTGATGCTAGTGTTTATTGGGAATCACAGTAACATATAAAAATATGTATTTTTTATGTTTTAAAGCCAACCCTAACCCCAAAATGTGGTACAGGGGGCAATTGGTAGGGTAGATCCTCCTCTTGGGGACCAGGGAATGCCTACCACCATGGGTAAAAGGCCCTAAAGCTTTGCGTACAAACAGGCAGAGGCAATGTGCTTTCTTTATTTTTTTCTTTTACACTGGAGATTGATATAGGATGAGGCCTCAGTGAGAATGAACCATCTGGCACTATACTGGTCGTGCTTCATACAATAGCAAGGACTTTCAAGGCTCAACTTATCTCGTTAATGCTAACCATGGAAACACCCTGTTACTGGATTAAGCTGCTACTCACATAACCAATATCTGTACTACACCCACTGGTGTGCCGGCTCTGCCTACTTGTGTTTGCTGCACCTACCAGTGAAATGCTTTGCCTACTTGTGTGTTAACTTTGCCTAATGTGAAGGACTCCACCGGCCATTGATGACACTCAGAATGTAATTGTTTGTTTTATTGGCTACCACCATTGTGGCTAGGGATAATGTGCTAACCCTGCCCACTTTTGTGTTGGACCTGTGTTGAACCTGCCTACAACTGATTTGTTCCTACCTACTTGAGGCCACTTTCAGATTTTTTTCAAGGGCCACTTTAGGTTCCCAACCTGCCCCTGCATTTTGGTATGCATGCACAGTATAGAATATGTATATATACACCACAAAAATTGACCAACACCAATCTCTAAATCAGCCTCTAAGCAAATATGCATTAAACAAAACTCTTGAGGAAATATTCAAAATCTACAAAAAATATATATATTTTTCTGATAGGTGCACCTATATTTAATATTTTTTCCTCATCTAGAAGGTGGTTTGTCTCTATATGCTTATTGAGTGTATTTTTATATTATTTGTTTTAATAAATGGTTTTTAATATTCACATTGCAGTACCAGTTTTTCTGAGGACTTGAATCTATTGCATTTTTTGGTCTTGGTATAAAAACTAAATAAATCTAACTCTATAAAGAAGCACATTGGCTTAATTCTCTTATCATCACAATAAGCTTAATATTAGATTCAGGACTAACAGAATCTTGCTTATATATTGTTTAGGATAAACTGCACACTCATGTAATCCATATCAATGTTCCAGAGTATGCTGCATTACTGCACCTACTTACATGATCATCTCTATGAGTGTGGTACATGCTTGACAATGAATGCAAATTAATGTTGTTTGCATTAAACACATTTAGTTTAATCTTGAAAAACTCTGCTTAATCAGACTAATAGTACTTATGTAAGTTGGAGATGGATGTGTGTCTATATATGTTCTTATATCATGGCAGAAGTTAAGATGCTTGACATTCATGTAACTATGATATTTGCATGAAAGGAATTGTCCTCCTTTTATACAAGCACAAATGTATACCAACACAGTAGTGTAATTTACTGCTAAGCAGCCCTGTCTCCCTCCATGGCTATCTGATTAAAAACAAGTGTGAAATGATAATTAAACAGAAATGAATGAGGACTCTAATTATTCATCAGCAACCAAAGAAATTAGAACAAAAAACATAGACCTATATGATATCCTAGAATGTGTATATTACAGACCTGATTCATTAAGGCACGTCTATACCGATTTTGAGTGTATCGTATACAAAATCACTCTGCGCATGCCTAGAACAGGGACATGCGCCAATGAATGTAGCCTTGTCCACCGCATCTTCGTACTTCGACGGGATGGGGAAGGGGTGTTTTGCCGTTACCGCTGTACAGTGTGGGCATGAACACAGCCACGTTCGAATCAAGCCCTGCGCATCTCAAAGTTACTTACTTTTATGCTGAAACTCTTGCACCAGCTATAGGGCTAGTCTGTGTCCTAGTGATATCAGTATCCTATGTATGTGTCGGCAATCACAAGCAACTATAAAATTGTATTTTATGTTCAGTAGACATTAAGAACATTCTGTTACATGTTTTTTATGTGGCAAAAACAACATTTTTTTTTATTATTTTTCTTTTGCTTTTTTATCACTAATGCCTATATTATAAAAATGTCATTTCCCCCTAATTTTCCTGTAAGTAAATTTTGAAATTGTGTATAAATGTAAAGTTTTAAGTAACTGGATATAAACACCAGAGCCTTAAGTTCTGAATTTCTGAGAAAAGTGTATTAATAAATCCACACATAACACATGTGAAGCAAATTGAACTTAACAAATTAATGTGTTTTGTTCCGGCGCTTCTTGCTGTTACGAGCCGCTGGGCGGAGCCCAGCCGCCGTGACTCTCTCACAGGCGTCCCGGCCGTCGCTATGACGACCAGAACGTCAATTCCGGGGCTCGTCCCGGCCGTTGCCTAGGCCACGGTCGGGATGCTGAAAGACATAGCGCCGCGTCCTGGCAACGGAGAACAACCGGGCGCGTGCGCAATTAAAGAAACTAGCCTGTGGGCTAATTAGGAATATTTTATTTATTAGGCATAGGCTGGGGGCGGTTTCAGAGTTAGGCTCTGATTGGTCACATTGAGTATTTAAGGCAGGGAGGGCTTAGCCTCCCTGCCGGGTATAGCTTCCAGACTTCTGTGTTGCTGCCTGCTACTGTGCTGTTGGTGTTAACCTTTGGACCTCCGTTTGCCGTGTATGACCCCTGCCTGTAACTTGGACTTGTCTTTTTGCCTGTGCCCTTGACCTTCTGGCTTGAACCTCTGATACTGCTGATTTGCTCGTGACCCCGACCCCTGGCATATTTTCTGACGATTCTATCTAGCAAGTGACCCCTGACCTCGGCCTGTTCTCTGGATACGCTGTCTGCCATAACCCTCTGCTCCAGGGTTCTCCACAGCTGGTACACATCACACGACCCTCTGTTAGTCTGCGGCCAAGTCTGTCCCCACCACTAGGGGCTCCAGTGAACACCAGACTTTCGGAGCAGACTCCGGGTGTTGTTGTACTGGCTGGAGGGGTTCCTGACATTATAACCGGCCATAATCTTTGGAGAATTCACTTCCATGGATGATAATGGGGCGAATCTTTCTCCAGCCCAAGTTCTGGCAGGTCAGATCCAATCCATCTCACAAATGGTTGAGAATCTGGTTCAACGTCTGTCTGCTCAGGTAGAGGCCACCAGAGCCGCGCAAGTCCAAGTCCAGCAAAACCCGTCAGCTCCTGCCGTGGAGCCCAAGCTGAACTTGCCGGATCGATTCTCTGGGGACAGAAGTCTCTTCCGTAACTTTAAGGATAGTTGTAAACTTTACTTCCGTCTCCCACCCCGCTCCTCCGGCTCTGAACAACAAAGAGTGGGTATAGTGATTTTGTTGCTTCAGTGGGACCCTCAGTCCTGGGCCTTCAGCTTGCCTTCCGATAGTCCTTCGCTGAGGTATGTGGATTTTTTTTTTTGAAGCCCTAGGCCTCCTGTATGATGACCTGGATCGGGTAGCTTCCGCTGAGGCCCACCTCAGATCCCTAAAATAGGGCCGACGTTCTGCAGAAGAATACACTGCCGAATTCCGGTGCTGGTCCACTGACAGTGAGTGGAATGACCCAGCTTTATGCAGCCAGTTCCGTTTGGGGATATCAGAGCAAATAAAGGATTCCCTGGTACAGTACCCTTCACCTACTTCCCTGGAGGGACATATGCAGCTCACAATCAAAATTGATAGACGCCTCAAGGAAAGAAGAGCTGAGAAGGAAGCACCCACTCCCAGTACATTCCTTTCTGTGCTTCTTTCTAATATGGAAGCTGCGGAACCTATGCAGCTAGGCGCCTATCGCCTCTTCCAGGAAGAGAGAACTATGAGACGCACCTTAGGCCTTCTGCGCTCCTGTCCCAACAAGTCGGGAAAAGATCAGGCCTAGAGAAGGTGGAAGAGATTCATCTAGGTCTGCACTTAATTTCTTCCAAAAATGCATTATTAGTTCCCACTCATCTTTCCTGTGGATCACACTCCTCTGTCATTTCAGCATTTATTGATAGCAGTGCCGCAGGCAACTTTCTGGATATCAGTTTTGCCAAGTCCATTGGAATCCCTTTCATGAAAATGAATTCCGCTATCACTGTCTGTGGTTTGGATGGGGGTCCCCTACCCGGAGGCAGGATTTCCTTCACGACGCTGTCATTACAACTTACAGTTGGGTGTCTTCATTCCGAGACCCTGTCTCTTCTCCTCATTGATTGCCCTTCTGTTCCTCTAATTCTGGGTCATCCCTGGCTCCACCTCCATAATCCAGTGATCGACTGGAATCTTGGAGAAATTACTCGTTAGAGTACTCACTGTTCTCAAAATTGTTTGGCCATGTCTCTTCGGCTCCTGCAGCCACTACCGGATCAACTGCCTTCTGTATATTGTGAATTCCAGGACGTGTTTTCCAAGAAGGCGGCTGATTCTCTACCTCCGCATAGAGACTTCGTTTGTGCCATTGATTTACTTCCAGGATCCAAGTTGCCCAAAGGAAGGTTATACTCACTTTCTGGCCCTGAAACTAAGGCAATACAAGATTATGTGGAGGAAAACTTGCAGAAAGGGTTCATCAGACCTTCAAGGTCTCCTGTAGGAGCGGGGTGTTTTTTAGTGTCTAAAAAGGACGGTAGTCTACGCCCGTGCATCGACTTTCGTGGTCTGAACAAGATCACCATCAAAAACACATATCCGCTCCCGCTCATCTCTGTCCTGTTTGACCAGATGAGGGATGCTACCACATACACCAAGATTGATCTCCGTGGCGCCTACAATCTCATACGCATCAGGGAGGGCGATGAGTGGAAGACAGCCTTCAACATTCAATCTGGCCATTATGAGTATTTGGTCATGCCCTTCGGCCTGTGTAATGCGCCTGCAGTCTTCCAGGATCTCATTAACGAGGTTCTCCGTGAGTTCCTGGGTCATTTCGTGGTAGTATATCTGGATGACATCCTGATATATTTTCAGTCTCTCCCTCAACATCGTAATCATGTCAAACAGGTCCTGCTTAAACTCAAAGAGCATCATCTTTTCGCTAAACTTGAAAAGTGCGAATTTGATGTCAAGAAAGTGTCATTCCCAGGATACGTAATTTCTCCCGATGGATTTTCTATGGATCCTAGTAAAGTCCAAGCCATCCTGGAGTGGGTACGTCCCACGAATCTGAAAGCAATCCAAAGATTCCTGGGCTTCGCAAATTACTATCGGAGATTCACTCAGGCTTTTTCTGATCTAGGGGCTCCCATCACTGCTCTTACCCGCAAAGGGGCGGATCCCTGTAATTGGTCACCAGAGGCCAATGCATCATTCGAAGCTCTTAAGAATGCGTTTACTACTGCTCCGCTCCTCAAGCATCCTAATCCGCAGTTGCCATTTATTCTGGAAGTGGATGCCTCGGAAGTAGGCGCTGGTGCTCTCTTATCCCAGAGGGACCCCGGTGATCATAAACTGCATCCATGTGCCTTCTTTTCACGCAAGTTTTCGGCTGCCGAAGTCAACTACGATGTGGGCAATCAGGAACTCCTGGCAATCAAGTGGGCGTTTAAGGAGTGGCGTCACTGGCTTGAGGGAGCAGTTCATACAATTTCAGTCTTTACTGATCATAAAAACCTGTTGTACATTGAGTCTGCCAAACAGTTAAACTCCAGACAAGCTTGATGGGCCTTATTCTTTACCCGTTTCAATTTTGTCTTAACCTACAGACCTGGTTCTAAGAATACAAAGGCGGATGCTTTGTCCAGGAGCTTTCTACCTCATCAACTACCCACTGGTGAATCACCACCTATAATTCCGGCTTCTATCATTCAGGTTGGGTTGACCCAGGACTTAGGAAACACCATACGTCAATTTCAGAAGATAGCCCCAGCTGAAACACCAGCGGGGCACCTTTTTGTGCCGGTGCATCTTCGTAGAGCTGTCCTCTCTGAGGTCCATGAGAATAAATCGGCCGGGCATCCGGGTATCTCTAAAACCCTTGACACGTTCAGTATGGTGGCCTTCACTGTACTCTGATGTTGAGAGCTTTGTCCGCACTTGTGAAGATTGCGCAAAAAATAAAACCTTCAAAATCTCTCCTTCAGGTCCACTTATGCCTTTGTCTACGCCTATGAAACCCTGGACACATCTATCAATGGATTTTATTGTGGATCTGCCATATTCTTCAGGAAACAACACTATTTGGGTGATAGTGGACCGGTTCAGCAAAATGTCCCATTTTGTTCCATTGACAAAGCTTCCTAGCGCTCAGGATCTGGCTGTGCTATTTGTACAGCATGGCCTACCCACTGATATTGTTTCGGACCGGGGTTCCCAATTTGTTGCCTAGTTCTGGAAGTCCTTCTGTAGTCTTCTGGGGATTAACATCAGTCTCTCCTCACCCTATCATCATCAATCCAATGGGCAGACTGAAAGAGTGAACCAGTCATTGGAACAGTTTCTACGTTTATACACTACAGAGTTTCAAGACAATTGGTCATCATTGCTTCCGTGGGCTGAGTTCGCATATATTAAAAAGGAATCTTATTCCTCCACCCAAACCTCTCCTTTTTTCTGTAACTTTGGCTTCCATCCAAGATCCAATTCCTTGTCCCTGCTCAACTCTCCTGGCCTTCCGGAGATCAGTTCCACAGCTTCATACCTCAAATCTGTTTGGAAAAAAAATGCATACTGCATTAGTACGGGCCTCTTTCCAGTCTAAAAAATTTGCAGACCGCCATTGGAAGGACTGTTCGCTTAAGGTGGGGCAAAAAGTCTGGTTATCCACCCGCAATATCAAGCTCAAACAGCCCTGCAAAAAACTGGGCCCTAGATTTATTGGCCCATTCCTGATCACCAAACAGGTCAATCCTGTCGCCTTCAGGCTAAAGCTTCCTCAGTCACTTAGGATGTCGAATACTTTTCATTGTTCTCTCCTGAAGCCTGCTATCCCTGCACGCAAGTCTAGGCTACGTTACTTATGGAAATTTCAGCCTGTCATTCCGGAAGGTCACAAAAAATTCTTGGTGGAGAAGATTCTGGACTACAAAAAGGTCCAGGGGCAAATCCATTTCTTAGTTCAATGGAAAGATGGTGGCCCAGAGGAAAGATCTTGGATTCCATGGAGACGCCTGCACGCCCGCAAACTCATTGAGGAATTATTCAAGCAATTCCCTGGAAAAACTGGATGTCGGGGTGCCTTGACCCCTCCTCAAGGGGCGGTACTGTTACGAGCCGCGGCGGTACCCAGCCGCGGCGGCGGTACCCAGCCGCCGCGACTCTCTCACAGGCGTCCCGGCCGTCGCTATGACGACCGGGACATCATTTCCAGGGCTCGTCCCGGCCGTTGCCTAGGCCACGGTCGGGATGCTGAAAGACATAGCGCCGCGTCCTGGCAACGGAGAACAACCGGGCGCGTGCGCAATTAAAGAAACTAGCCTGTGGGCTAATTAGGAATATTTTATTTATTAGGCATAGGCTGGGGGCGGTTTCAGAGTTAGGCTCTCATTGGTCACATTGAGTATTTAAGGCAGGGATGATGGCTTAGCCTCCCTGCCGGTTATAGCTTCCAGACTTCTGTGTTGGTGCCTGCTACTGTGCTGTTGGTGTTAACCTTTGGACCTCCGTTTGCCGTGTATGACCCCTACCTGTACCTTGGACTTGTCTTTTTGCCAGTGCCCTTGACCTTCTGGCTTGAACCTCTGATACTGCTGATTTGCTCGTGACCCCGACCCCTGGTGTGTTTTCTGACGATTCTATCTAGCAAGTGACCCCTGACCTCGGCCTGTTCTTTGGATACGCTGTCTGCCATAACCCTCTGCTCCTGGGTTCTCCACAGCTGGTACACATCACTCAACCCTTTGTTAGTCAGTGGCCAGACTTTCGGAGCAGACTCTGGGTGTTGTTGTACTGGCTAGAGGGGTTCCTGACACTTGCCCCTTGTTTTAGATTGGGTTAGATGTTGAACTTGGCTTCTGGTTACTTGTGATGTAGTAGGCAACATCATAGAAGAAGCGGAGGGTAAGAGTGTGGCAGACAATGTAGAATAAAAGAATAGAATGGAGGGCAGACTGTAGACTAAGAGATGTCTCAAAAAACATACAAGGATATTACAGCAATATAGAAGCTCAGTACTCTGCTGAGATCCTAAATCACAAAATGGCAGGGATGAAAAATTGCCTCTCCAACTGTTATATATGGCATGCAGGTATGTTCTCCTGTGATAGCCTGGGTATGAATGGCTTGGCGTTGTCACATCCCTAACTGCCTGGATACGGTTGACGGCTGAGAATAATTAACAGGTGAGTCAGAGAGCTTGCATATGGTATTGAAGGGATGCCCAAACGTGCACTGAGAACCAAACAGTGTGGGACATGTGGAAAAGTTTCAATCACTTGCAAACATGAGGGCTGCCACGCTGTACTAACAGTGCCTTTTTTTCCTAAACCCAGTCCTCGGCTACCCCTAACAGTGCAGGTATTCCAGGTCAGAAGTGAAATAATTAGTACCACCTGTGGATCTTTCAAAATGTGTCAGTCAGCAGTGAATACACCTGTGCTCCAGAAAAGAGATGTAGAAAACATGAACTGTTAGGGATACCTGAATACTGGGTTTGTGTATAGTGAAATCATCATGTCACCTCCCTGTCAGCAAAAGTTGAGAAAATAGAACTGATTTAGGTCAGCATATATTACCAATTTTCCATTCACATGATTGAATATATGTATGGTACACTGGCTTAAATAAACTGTCTGTTTTTGTAATTTAGAAATGCAAAAACTATCCCCACTGCATTCTAAAGCATAATAGAACAAGACATTTCCTTTCGGTTACCAAAATAAATACAGGTGCAGTTTGTATTTAATTGGGTGGGGCACTCTATTTTAACAAGAACTAGAAAACAGGACCTCTGTGTTTAAGTGCCTGCTTAATAGCCTCTAGGCCAATCTTTCACATGCAGTCCTTAACGCCTTCCTGCTTTATGTACGTCATTCCTTTTCTCTTCTTCATGCCCCATCGGCCCAAGTTCTTATTCCTAGCGTTATGCCCCACTGCTTTTACCATTCCTACTGAAAACTGGAGCAGCATGTAGAGAACAGTGGGTCATAAAACAGAGAATAATTCTAGGCAGCACTTATAGCAAGGTGGCAGAGTGGTTAGCATTGCTGCCTCATAGATCTTTGATCATGAGTATGATTCCATCCAGGGTTTTATCTGGAGTTTTTATGTTCTCCCTGTGTTTGTGTGGGATTCCGCTGGTTTCCTCCCACAGTCCAAAAACATACTGGTAGGCTAATTGGCTTCTAACATAAATGGACTCTAGTGTTTGTGTGTGGAAGGGAATTCAGAATGTAAGCTGGGACTGATGGAAATGATTACATATTCTCATTACAGCTCTTTGCAATATGATTTGCGCTATATAAGTATACTATAATTATAATAACTCAATCCTCTTATTTGCCTGGAGCAGCCAACATCCACATAACATGACCTTCCCCTCTGTACAAAGTAGCGAGGTCACTGTGCCAGCAGCACATCTGAGATTAGAGAAGGAGAGCCGTACAATCTCCATCACATAGTCTACTTCCTTCCTCTGTGGGAAAGAGTTGAGTGATTCCTGCTTTCTTTATAAAAGCACTGTAAGGGATTTTTTAATGAGGCCCTGTTATGCACCAGCTTGTTGCAAAACGGTTATTTATTATTGGCTCCACTTCAGAAATTGTATATATGGAGCACATTAATAGAAAAAGCACAACAGGTTAACAAATGTAAACCACATTCCAGAAATGCATTGGGACTGTTCCAGCCTTACACCTAACTTTCAGTAGTTGTTGGAAATCTGGTCCCCCCCTAGTCACATTTACTTTAAACAAACCTGGGAAAATGGGATAGATAGACCAATGATTGATGCAGTTGTGTGACCACATCTTTAAAAGATGGGCATGTGCGCATGGGCCCCAAAAATCCCAGATGGGGACTTTCCAGTGGTTGAAAATGCTATGGAAGTCAAATCCCTGCCTGCCGGAGGACTGGAGGGACTTACATGACTCACAATGGTATCACTTCTCTTAACGGTGGACTCTGAACACACTAAAAAAGGCTTGTTGGGAAATTTTACATACAATTTATTTAAGAAACCTGGGGGCAAATGTATGAAGCTGCGAGTTTTCAGCGGGTTAAAAAAAAAAGGAGATGTTGCCTATAGCAACCAGATTCTAGCTATCATTTTGTAGAATGCACTAAATAAATTATAACTAGAATCTGGTTGCTATAATCAACATCTCCACTTTCCAAACCAACTGGAAAATCCGCAACTTGATACACATACCCCCTGGAGCATAAACATCAATTGCATCAACCCAAGCACATTCTTCTGGACTGTAACCCTTCCAATCCATTAAAAATTAATTTTCTCCAGGAAAAGCCTAGAATCTGCCTAACCTCAAATGAATTGACCATAGTGCCTTAGGACAGTGGTTCCCAAACTGTGTGCCTAGGCTCCCTGGGGTGCCTTGGCGATCTCACAAGGGTGCCTCGGCCAGGACCAGTAGTAAGCAAGGTGGGGGACTACTTGGTAATTATTTTGGCTTAGGGGTGCCTTGAAAAAATTATGGAGGCCCTAAGGGTGCCTTGAACTGAAAAAGTTTGGAATCCACTGCCTTAGGATATGCTTCATGCAGGGTACTTTTAGTTGTAGGTTCTGAGTTGACAACCAAACTCAATCTACTATTTTCATCATGAGAACAGTGGTGTGGATGATTTCTTGACATTTTACTCAACATCAGACTAAATATTAGAGAGATATGGACATAATGAGCTGATCACTGGCAATTCAGCTGATGGTAAGGAAGAAAGCTTTAGCATGAAGGGATCTACAATGGGATATACAATGAAAAAGGAAGTAGATAAGGGAAGTGTCATGAAATTGATTATTGTGGGTGAATTCTGCCCATGAACAAATGTGTACCCAGTTGTCTTGGTTAGAGGAAATATAGGGCCTGATTCATCTTCGGACAAAAGTCCTGTTGTAAACAATATATTTAGTGAAATTGCTCTGCACATGCTCAGAAATGGATCTTACATCAGTGAACACAATTGCATGCAATGCAGGTCCAAACGCAAATTACACTTCTGACTGCCTACGACTTTAAAGGGAAATGGGGGTGTGAAGGGGTAGATGCACATAGGCAATGGACAGAAAAGGTGCGCGGAGGCAAGTGCATGCACATTCATCAGATTCAAGCTCTGGGCATCTCTTAGGTACCTGTTTTTTAGCGTATCATTTGTACCATCTACAGGGCAAGTGTAAGTGCCGACTGATAGTGATGACAGACAGTTATGCATGCCAGAATATGTGATTGCAAGTAAAACATGCATTTTATGTACTGTATGCATGAAGAACTTGAGTCATGCATTTCATGTAAAAAAAATGAATATATTTTTATTAATGATTAGGTTAATTTATTTAATATAATTGTATTTTGGCATGTGTTCTGATGAGCCTTTATATTGCACATATGTAAATGCATTTACCCGCAGTCTGTTTTGTCTGTCTGCATACGATAACTATAGCCAGAGCGTACTTATAATCATATTCAATTGGAGATGTTTGTTGAGACATTCTTGTACTTTAATCCGGGCGAATGTGTGTGCAAGTTCTGTGCAATTTATTTAAATGCAAATTGAGTTCACACTGCGTTCCAAGCTGAAACACGCCCTTAGACTCTAAGAAAAGTTTCCATAGCTTGATTTAATCGTTCTGTTTGTCCATTTGACAGGGAATGATAGACTATAAAAAAAGTTGAACCGGATCCTCAAATGTTTGCACACTGATCTCCAGAACATAGATTAATTGTTCTCTGCGATCTGATACAATCTCCTGAGGATATTTATTAGGTCCAAATATTTCTTTAAAATACAGGGCAGCCAAAGTAAGAGCACAAGGAAGATCAATCAATGGAATGAAGTGGACCATTTTAGAGATGCTCTCTATCCCTACCCAAATAATTGTTGAATAATCAGATACAAAGTCTCTCTCATCCTGGAAAAAGAGCTAGCCAATGGTAGTCCGGTGAAATGAGTTCAACAGTTTTACAAGACCTGCTACTTCCCAGAAAACAGGAGAATGGTGCCCACAGCAGAAGTTTCTTCCATAGTCTAGGCACAATGCAGGTCTATCCACGAGGAGATCAGAAGGAATCAATGAGGTGACAAAAGATATTTTAGGTCACGTGTAAGGCAGTTTTGCTGAATCAGCATCTGGTTCAAGCTCACGTGACCAGGACAATGTGACACCATTCTGATGCTTATTCCCTGGTCTGAAAGTTATATATAAGTTGAAACATGTAAAAAAAACAGAGCACATCTGCCAAGCCATGGGTTGGGATGTCTGCAGACACTAAGTTTTTGGGATCAGTGTAAATTGTCTCTGCAGAATAAATCTCCATACTTCAAGGGTGAGCTTCATGGCAAAGAGTTCCTTGTCTCCATTTGTCTGTCTCTTTGCCTACCCTACCATAGGGTCAGTTTATTAAAAACTGGAGATAGGGATGGTTTCTATCGCAGCTTACTGCAGTGATAGAAAACTTCCTAGCGATACCGACAAGAAGTGGTAAGACTTAACTTACCACTTCTATGGCCAGTCAACATAGATATGCACATCGGTTCACGCATGGTCAGTAGAACTAAAATTGCAGACTCTCATCTCCATTGGTATATAAAAAAAACAGGTGTTTTTACCATAAATAGGGCTTTTCTATACTTAACAAATAGAGCCTCATAGGCACTGTCTGTTGCCCATGCAGTTTGACCTTAGCATGTGTCTGCTAATCTTCCAGCCTAACCAGAGTCTCCATTTGTCTCTTTATTGTCACAGTCCAAATCTCTTTCTACCATTATTCCTAAACCTGGAATTTTGTATTTTGGAAATAAATGTTTTTCTTGGTTCTATGTTTGTAGTCTCTTAAGTATCTGTTGCTCGTGAATATACTGGTGGTCTGCCAGTTGCTTTTGATGCCACTGGTCTGCTATATGCCTCTGACACCGTGGTCCTCTTTTGATTGTTACACATAGTATATTCTTAAAGACAACTGAGATTACATTTCATGTTGATGGTATAATCCTGCATATAATAGAAATGTATCACGATTTATAACAGTCCGGACAAAGATAACTTCTGATGATAATATATAATGACAATGTTTTTATATATATAATATATATATATATATATATATATATATATATATATATATATATATATATATACTGTAAATTATTAAGCTGACAGATTGCTGATACTTACTGGAACAAGGAATTTTTTAATCTCTTCCAAAGCATGACTCATACGTGAATATGCTTCTCCAGGAGCAGCAAACACTTCAATTAATACGTGAAGTTCATCACTCAAGTGTGCATATTTTGCCTCTCCGCTATTCCTTAACTCTTCTTCCTGAAAGATGACATTTATAGAAATGAGTCCTCATATTTTGCATTGATTTACAGCAAAAGGGCACGCTCACACAGAGCTATAAATATAGAACCAATTGAGGATTGAATGTAGTAGGCAGAGCATAGAAATTTTCAAACTAATATGTGTTCAAGCAAAAAAAACGACAATTATATACATTTATAATATTTTATAGCATTTCAAACAAATGTAGATAGTTGCATGCAAGTTCTTCTCTTTATTCTTACAGCTTATTCTTAGAGATTTAAATAATTCAAATTTGAAATTTAGAAATACAAAGATAAAGTAAAGTCACATTTATTATTTTGTATTTTAATTACTAAATAGAAATATGGCCACATGGACTTTTAATAAAATAGATCACTTGAGTGCTGCTATATGTGAATCTGTTTTATTTGAATATATTTCCCGAGCTGTGAAGGTGAATCAGATCAGTGACTAGTGCAGGAACACTTTAAGCTCAAACACACAATATCACTGTGGGGATTACAATGAATGTGGAAGATACATGTGGAAACTTGGTCTCGTCTGAATAGACTTTATATTTGGTGGACGTTCTGCAATGATATAATAGTAATAACAATAATAATAATAATTTGTTCTAATCCAAAAAGGCTGTCCAATATACCTAAATGTTAGAGTAGTTAAAGTGGTAAATGGGATCACAATACAACTGCAATCCACAAATTGCTATTTCAATCCAGATGACTAAGCAGCTTTGTGCTTGGTAAGTGCCTTAGTAGAAGGTTGGAGGAATCTATTCCTGGGAGTATCTTTGTAAATGAATTATCATTCTTATATTGTGGAGACAGTGAAATATTCAACTGGGGAATTAGGTTAATTATTACTATAGGTTTTATCCATATACTATGTGTAAACGTATGAGGCATAGAGGTGGCATTTGGACTGCAATTGTTTTTTTACATTGTCTTGAACAGAGATCATACAATGAATTATTTCATACAAAAAACATAAATTTATAGTTATACTAGTATGGACTTACAATACAGACTGAAGAATGTCCATATTAAGAATGTTAATATTAAGCTATGTTATTAATGCCTCAGCACTGAAAAGCACAATAGGGACCTCATTTAGAGTTGGATGTAGGTCCAAAACTCCCCATTGCACCTCTAAGTGTTGAAAGGCGAAATCAGGGAGGGAAGCAGAAGGCTGATGTAAACGGAGTACAGAAACTTACACACTGCTCTGAGTGTAGTCACAACCCCCCCCCCCCCACCCCATATTTTTTCTAATAATTCATCAAAGTAATATATATATATAAATAATTATTACCGGGGGCTGCACCCACCCATGACAACAATTCACAAAAAGGGAAAAAGAAAATGTGTGCACAAGACACACTCCATGGTTTACAAATTTCCCACATTTAAAACATGGATTTCTGCTTTATTGGTATGATACCAATAAATACCTTGTGCACGCATTTTCTTTTCTTTTGTCTTTTTTGTCAACTGAGTACAGTAAGGACATTCCACACACCTTACTACATATGTAGAGTGCTTCTTGGAAGGCATATCTGCTACAACGGTTTCACCATTGGTCAATGGTCAGAAGCACGGTCCTTGTATGTTTTTTTAAAAAAATAATAATAATAACTATAACTAATAATAAATCACCGACCCCCCAAAAGGGCTAACCTGCCCTAGTGCTGCCACCCTATGTTAAAATGGGCATAATCAGGAGGATAAAAAAAACGTGGGATCCCCAAGAAATTGCCAATACTAGCACTAGGGTATGCCAGCCTGGGCTGGTTGAAATATAGCAGGGAAACCCACAGTATGGGGTCTTCTTGACATAATACCAAATCATCCCTAGGCCAGTCAGCACCAGGCTTTACTCCCTAGTTATAACCAGCCACATGATGAGAGCACTAAGACTCTTCCCACACATCTGATGTGGTGGGTTTGGGGTATTTAAGTAAAATAAAGAGTTAATAATCCATTTGTCCATGGTGCACTACAGGTCTCAGCATGTCTAGGCTGTTTTAAGTGTTTCAGCATGTTCGGCATTCAGGCAATTGAGGAACCACTAGAGACTGTAGTACATCAGAGAAAATATAGATACCCCCCCCCCCACAACACTCTTTATTTTGTCACCTAATCATAAGGATGGCACCAGGACCATCGGCAACTTCATCTGTAAGCAGTGCTAGCCTTCAGAAAATAAAAATCACTAATAGATGTTACTAGCCTAGCTTAAGAGCTCCCATTGTAAATGAGCTTTTAGAGGCTGTACAAATATACTTATAACTGGGAGATCACTTATGCTCTGAGGTCAGGAAGTGGAAAAATCTCCCAGTTATAAGTGCATCATCATAGACAAAATAGATTATTAACTCTTTACTATACTTAATTACTCAACACCCACTGCACCAAGGGTGTGGGAAGATCCCTAGTTCTATCAGCATGGGGCTGGTTTTTACTAGGGATTGGGTCCTACAAAAAAATTATCCCCCTAGGGAATTCAGTCTTGTGCTCCGTTATCTCCAGTGAAGGGCAATCTTAATGCTTCAGCGTACTAAGTCATTTTGGACAATACTATGCTTCCAACTTTGTAACAACAGTTTGGGGAAGGCCCTTTTCTATTCCAACATGGCTGTAACCTAGTGCACAAAGCAAGGACTACAAAGACATGGTTTGAGGAGTTTGGTGAGGAAGAAATTGACTGGCCGCACAGAGACCTGGCCTCAACCCCATCAAACATCTTTGGGATGAACTGGAGCGGAGATTGCAAGCCAGGCCTTATTGTCCAACATCAGTGCCTGACCTCATAAATGGTCTACAGAATGAATGGGCACAAATTCCAAGAAGAGTGGAAGATGTTATAGCTGCAAAAGGAGGGCCAACTCCATATTAAAGTATATGTATTTGAATACAAAGTCATTACAGTCCCTGTTGGTGTAATGGTCAAGTGTCCGAATACTTTTGTACGTATAGTGTAACTTGTATTGCTAACAGTCAGCTTAGGCTGCATATTTCCAGGTCACCACTGGACTTTGCATAATACATACTAAATTTGTGGGAGGTGCAGGTAGTTATAGATGGGTGCTGACTGCAGCAATCTAATCAAAGCCAGGAGTCTCAGGGACTCCCTTCACTGCCAGCCAATCACAAATGGCCATTGTTGGAAAACACTTGTGATTGCCTGCTGTTGAATGGTAACTCCTGGAGGATCCCTGTTTTGATCATTAAGCAGTGGTCAGTGCAACACTGCAGGTGGGTCTTTTGAACAGCAATGGTTTAACAAAGAAAACAATATTACTTTGATAAACAAGAGTAATGTTGATTGATTTCCCAAGTTTCACTGACATCATCTAGGGACCAGAGATTGCTCCAATGGCTTGGATTTTGTACTGTAAATATGGAGTTTGATAGGGAGCCATCTGATAGTGGGGAATATAATGGTTCCAGAAATTGTTGTAGAACAGATAGGAGAGTGAATAGTTAAGTGGTAAGAATGCCAGCAACAAGGAGATTACAGTAAACAAACTGGATAGGTTCAAGATCCTAACAGAGGATTTTGCACTGGATGCATATGGAACTGGTTGAGTTTTATCAACAGAGGAGGAAACAACAAGATTTATTTGCTTGTTTGTGTTCTGAAAATGTAAGAAATCAATTATTTATGATTCCTTGCCAATATGCATGCATGAGTATGTAAAAGTATCAAAAATTATCTTGTGACATTGATTAGTATGATGAGACATTAGTTTCGGAAATACTTGTTTTGAGAGCTAGAATTAGATCATTGGATTACGGCAGGGATATGGGAATAACTTTCCATGGCATGAGGTTTATTTCACCACACTCTTATTTCTGTCCTTATTATTTACTTATACAGTGCTGTAAAGAGAATATTTAATCTTCAGTCCCTATCCCACTAATGATTAACCTATCAGTATGTTTTTAGATTGTGGGAAAAAAATCAGAGCACCCAAACAAAACCAATAAAAACACGGGGAGAAAACACAAATTAAACACTTATTCTAGCCATAATCTAACCCATGATCCCTGTGCTGTGAGGGAGCAATGCTAACCACTGGGTCACTGTGGCAGGCATGCATTTAGGGCGGGAGAGTGTCCAGTTGCCTGTTTCATTGTGTCTGATCCGGCCGCGCATCCTCCAGATCCATTCCTCCCATCCTCCCTTTAATACTGTTAACATTATGGCATATGTGGGAGCATATCACCAGACATGCACGTGTGCAGCCAGCAAGACAGACAGAGAAGTCTGCCGATCGAGGAAGGTAAGTGTGTGGGAAGGGGCTTCTAATACCCTACCTTACACTAAATTTCACAGGATCATTAGGCTGTCACTGAAACCAATTGCACACTATTTCAATTTTACATGCACATTTCGTAATTACACAACAATATTCAGTGCACCTTGGGGGACTTTTCCTATTTTTTTCTAGCTTTTGGGAGGGTACTACTAGAGACTCATCCCTATTGACAGCACCAGTAAATTTAGATTGGGCAGCACTGATAATTTATGCATACAATACTGTGCAAAAGATACAGGCAGGTGTGGAAAAAATGCTGCAAATTAAGAATGCTTTTAAAAATAGAAGTGCTAATAGTTTAATTTTATCAGTTAACAAAATGCAAAGTGAATGAACAGAAAAGAAATCTAAATCAAAGCAATCTTTGGTGTGACCACCCTTTGCCTTCGAAACAGCATCAATTCTTCTACGCACACTTGCACACAGTATTTGAAGGAACTCTGCAGGGAGGTTGTTCTAAACATCTTGGAGAATTAACCACAGATCTTCTGTGGATGTAGGCTTGCTCAAATCTTTCTGTCCCTTCATGTAATCCCAGACAGACTCAATTATGTTGAGATCAGGATTCTGTGGGGGCCATATCATCACTTCCAAAACTCCTTGTTCTTCTTTACGCTGACATTCTGAGAGAGCAGGCAAGTATGCATGTATTTTTTCATACAAACCTCGTATAATTCTAGAACCTAAAGATTTGTATCATATTTTTATTACCTTGTGTGTGCTTAGATTTGATTTATAAAGTGTTACAAAATTTCTACAGTGTTACTATAGTAATATAGTCCTACACAATTCTAATCTGAACAGCTATAATCAATAAATTAAAATATATAGCATGATGTGCTGCCAATCATTTAAAGATATTGTGATAATTTAAGTAAAGTGGGAGAATTTATGCTACCATTACCCCATTTATCAAGAAATCCAATTGCAAAAGTCTCTAGTGTACCCTTTTACTTTCCTGTTTTATATCATAGACAGTAAATTAATGCAATGCAAATGTTGCTTCCTTTCTGACAGTGTAAAATTCACTGTTGCACTTTCTCATTAAAGACGATTAAAATAATTTATCACTTCCCTCATGAGTCTTAATCAGTTTATAATTAAAAAAATATACACAGATTTAAATACTTGCTATAAATAATTTAAAATGGAAAAACTAGAACAGGAAGCTAGTGTTTCAGAAACACAACCTTAGATAATCTCCTTTCATTTAAATTATGTTTTTCAAATTTGGGTTTACAGACATTTGATATTCTACTGTATTTGTAAAAGTAGTGTGTAATATGTATCGTTTACAGCTTCTGTGCTTCTCATTTTTGTTGGAATTTTTATTTTGTAATTATTGAGACTTCTGGAAGAGTAAAACTAAAATGATGACTCTGTCCACTTCTCCTAATAAAACTAATATATCATTGACTACGTAAATCTAATATTTTTGCTGTAGCTTGCACTGAATAAATGTAAGTATCCAAAAACGATTCCAACCATTCCATTGTCTTGATCGACTCTCCATGTACCTCATTTAAGAATGCAAAACTGGGTTAACTTTTTCCTTACATATGTCTACACTCTAGTAAATCACGATTCGCCTGCACTGACGGCTATATGCTTTCATGAGTACGAGAAAATGGATTGAAATATCAAAACATGCTACCTACAGTGTGCAGTGGTGTGGTCTGCCAAGAATTTAAAATCTGTTTAGGAATCATGGGGAGAGTTGGGAGGAGATTAATAGAACAAGAAAAAAGGTACTATACTGTGTAAGGTAGGGATCAAATTAGAAGTCTGGAGACAGGTGTACTGTTTAAGAGGTTCTTTATTAGATCCAAGAGTAGGAACATAAAAAAAGTTAACACAGGAACTGAAGTGAGGAGGTTGAAGAATACAAGGTGTAGGGGCTGTACACAATAGAAACTATTACTGTATACAATAGACTATTTCCACCAGCAGAGGAGGGTACCACAGAGTGAACTACTCTCTTTCCACTTAGTAATCTACTCCATGCTGGGCCTGATAAGCCTTATAAAGCGTATAGCCAATCCAGTGAGAGGATGGGGTGTAACTATCCCATACTACTAGACACGTTAACCATTTTCTCATATATGGCAAACGCTCAACATGCCACAAACACATAAATGTTTTAATGCAAAACAAAAAATGTAGATTTTGCCAAATGCCTGTAATTATTCTTTAAATGCAATTTACCTATTTTTTTTTTATTACATGTACAGTAATTGGCAGTTCTATCAGCACTATGTGTGAAAGTGATAATAGGTATTCATACAGATATACAGTACATCTGTTCAATATGTAATAGGTTTTGCTATTTAGAACTGGTGGGACAATGGTGTACCTAGGAAGAGTAAAAAAAGTATCTGGTTACAAAAATGTTTTGTTCCAATTATTTATCTTTTAAAGAGTGTGACATGCAAACAGTCAGAAGATGAATACTATAAAGCATCCTGCAGCATGAATGGCTGGTAAATAGACAGATAATTTATTTAATAAAGTCAATAAAGGTAATAAAGTTAATATCAATAATATGTAAATCAAGAAGTATATCCACATTCCAGTTTTTTGGACTACGTCCATAAAACCACATTGCAATATCTGTTGTAAGCTTCTGGATCTGTTTGGGAATACGAATGGTGGAAAGAGTAAAACAGCGCTTCAACGTACTACCAACTGCCACCCTAGGGTCACTCCCTTTATTCATTTTTAGTTTCATCTAAAATACTATTCATTTTAGTCTCAATTATGATTTCAGTTAATCAAAAAAGTGAGGGGACAGTGGGATGGTTTTCATCATCATCATCATTTATTTATATAGCGCCACTGATTCCGCAGCGCTTTACAGAGAACTCACTCACATCAGTCCCTACCCCATTGGAGCTTACAGTCTAAATTCCCTAACATATACAAACAGACAGACAGACAAACTGGGGTCAATTTGTAAACAGCCAATTAACCTACCAGTATGTTTTTGGAGTGTGGGAGGAAACCGGAGCACCCGGAGGAAACCCACGCAAACACGGGGAGAACATACAAACTACTTACAGATAAGGTCATGGTCGGAAATTGAACTCATGACCACAGTGCTGTAAGGCAGAAATGCTAACCACTTAGCCACCATGCTGCCCATAAGGTTTTTATGTTTTATGTTTAAATTGCATTGATCAAAATGTGGCTAGATGTGCTTTCCTGTATGAAGTGCACCTGGAAGCATCCCATAGAAAATATAGGCCATCACAATCAGATATGTAAAAAACTTTTAATAGACATAAATATTTTGCAGCTTCCCATTAAACAGGAATCTGCACCCTAAACGTGCGTTCACTAACTCTTTCAGTCTATCGTATGTAGGAGACCTGTTTACTCTTTTATTTCCATACCCAGCACATTAACCATAAGTTACTTTGAATATCCAAAGTGCTGCACGGTTAGGATTGAACAGTTAGATGCATCCACTGTGTGACAGGGGCTCAATCTTGCTGTTTGTCTAAAAGAAAAATGCTCAATCTGTACCAGAGAGTGCAGTCACAGTGTTTCAGAAGTTACAATTGACACAAATCATATTTGGGGGTAAATGTATCAATCTCCGGTTTTGTCAACTCGCGGGAGTTCGGCGAGATGACAGCTTAAATTTAAAGTGGCGCAGGCAGCGCCGCTTTAAATTTAAGCTGTCATCTCGCCGAACTCCCGCGAGTTGACAAAACCGGAGATTGATACATTTACACCTTGGTGATCTTATCTGGTGGTTACGCACTTTTTCCACAAAATAATTTATACACAAGTGTCTGAATCACCATCTTCAGATACTTGCCTCTTAGGCATTCATCATAGGAGTACTGAACAAGCCAGGAACTTCACCACGGTTATCCATTACAAACAGGGATCTTAACAATGTACTTGCCTTCTATTATCAAATTATTAAAGCAGAATGCTGTGCAAAAATATTGCTGGCTGCCTCCCAATTAAAATCATCGAATGTGAGTATTCTCACCTGACACTCCCATCAACCTACATAGAAACAGATAAACATAGAATTTGATGGCAGATAAGAACCTCTTAGACCATCTAATCTCACCTTTTTTAACATATGGTAACCTCAAATCCTATTTGATCCTTAGTTGTTTGTAAGAATAGCATTATGACTATCCTAAACATGTTTTATTTGTTCTACTGTATTAGCCTAAAACACCTCTGATGGAAGGCTTTTCCACTTATTCACTACCCTTTCTGCGAAGTAGTTTTCCTCAAATTTCCTATGAACCTACTTCCCACCAGTTTCAGTGCATGTCTTTGTGTTCTAATATGTCTCTCTTTTGAAGAATATTTCCCTCCTGTACCTTTTTAAAACCCTTGATATGTTTGTAAGTTTCTATAAAGTCCCCCTTTCCCTTCTCTGCTCCCAACTATACATATGAAGATCTTATAGTCTTTTCGAGTTATGTGTGATGTAGGCCATGCACCATTTTAGTTGCCCTTCTTTGCACAGTCTCTGATGTATATATATCCTTCTGGAGATAAGTAAAACCCTGCAAATCACAGATATATTACTGTATGCACTCATTCAGAAAACTAAAGTTCCCCAGAGTGCCTCTGGCAAGTTTAATGCAAATTGTGGTGGCCATTTTTGGGTGGACAGATAGCAAAATACAGCCCAGGCTGCTCTATAGAGCCCAATATTGTACTAGAAGGCTTCAGGATATTATTGGGAAAAAGAGGAAGAGCCAAAAACGGACTCGCTAGAGAGAGAAGTAATGTGTGACTGCTGGCTGAGCTAATGTGGATCTTCCCACCAAGAGTCACTGAATGCTATAGCTGAATTGTTGTCCTGAGGGATGTTTGCTGCCAGCACCTTTGCAGTATAGGAAAAGGCCTAACTTGCCCCTGCCCATGAGATGTCAGCAGGACTCAAATGAAGACAGATAACTTTATTTTGCTTTACTATGTTCAAGTTATTTAAGTGAGACATCAAACTGTATTATGAAAACCTCTGCCCGGGACTATAACATTGCTGTTGAGATGTGTTATAGCACTGGCTAAAGGAAAAGTTTATTTCAGCCAAACTGACTGGGACATAGAGAGCAATCATTTATCACAAGAGTTTGTCTATAGTGTATCAGAAGTTTGATTCTATTGTGAAACTGCCTAAAATGGTCGCTGATGAGAGAATTGCAAGTTGCTTAACCCTACAGTTGCTGGGAGACAGCTGCATATTCCATTAGATGGATTGCTAAGTGAACTACTGATTTCACTTTGTACAAGTAAATAAGCTTCATGAGTCAGCTGAAACTTCGCTTAAACCTGTGGATTATAATTTACCCTCTTGAGTTCTGTATATCATAAAGTGAACTAGAAAGCATCTAATCTGAAACAGCTGGTTTACTCCTTGTTGCATCTCTACTGATTTTTGTGTGATAAGTATGCTCTGTATAAGTGCACTAAAAGTATTGTGATTGATTGGTCTATATTATCTGCTGTCACAGCATTTATGTTAATGGTCTAATTCACTTGTAGCAACCAGTTGTCTCCTAAAGCATCAATCCAGTGAAATCCATTTCACTGATGCACAGTGCCCGAGTTAATGTGGGGTATATTTATTCAGTGATCTATGAGTTGTGTTGATTTATGTTTGCATATTGTTGGACCAAGGTTCCTAAAATGTTATTTATTTTGTGACATGTTGAATAACATTTCATGTTGATGGTATCATGCTATTACTCCTCTTCACTACCGCTACTTATCTGCTGCTGTGGTAAGCCTTATGCCGCAAGCAAAGAGAATAAACCCACAAATTTTATGCAGTTTTTGTCCTGTGTTCCTTGTTTCATTCCAACGCTACTGGGGGAACCTTCGCCTCTCTACCATACCACCGGGCCTGTAGAATCCTTCCTTATACTACTTTTGGGGTGCCAACCATCCGCCCCGCTACAGATATGTTCCTGATGAAGCATCCAAACTGCTCACTTAGTATTTTGATTCCCGTTGAAGATGGTTGCAGGTTATCACTTTTATATAAGTCTCTATTTTCCCAGATGGCATGACTGTGGTCTATTAATCCAAATCTCTCCTCACAACACCACTTCTTTACACATACATTGAAGTTTCTCATGCAATAAGTAAAGAAGAGTATATAAATAATCTATTATTTATGTTTCATTTTATAATATATGAACAGATTGAGCCACAATTGAATTAGATAAGTGACTGTGCACACAAAAAATCATTCCCCCCCCCACCTGGGACTATGGCTTGTAAATACTTGAGGAACAGGTTTTGAACAGTTGGTCAAATTAGCATATGAAAGACTGTAGCCTAGTTCCTGTAAAAGGTAGTTTCCACGCCCACAAAAGAGGGTTTACACATGATTCAAAAAAAGCTCTGTCTCTTGATCCCTGGTGCCCAGACTGAGGGAACATGCTGCCATTTTGCTCCTAGGTGAACATGCAGGGAGGTGAGTGGCCTCATGGCCTATGGAGGCCCAGACTAGTGGGAATGATGGAGTTTGAATGGAATGGGAGAGGGGTAAGTGTGAGACTGGAATTGTGGTGTGTTGTTGAATGGAGGATGGTTGAATATGTGTAGAGTATATGAGAGTGGATGATCATTTGTACGGATAGTCATATGTGTAGAGTACATGAGAATGAATGATCATTTATACAGATGTTTAATGCTGTAATGGAGTCATGGAAGCATTGGTGTTATACATAGTTCTGTGGTTCTGTGTTGGTTTAATGCTGTAATGGAGTTTGGTATGGAAATAGTTTGCTTTATACAGTTTAGTGTAAATGCATAGAAAGTGATGGATTATTCAGGAAGTGGTCAGATTGTTAAGAAAGCATGTAGATTGTATTGGAAAATCTGCTATGCTGCTGAGGGTTTAGATGCATAGAAAGTGATTGGATTATTCAGGAAGTGGTCAGATTGTTAAATATAATGTTTTGTTAGACTGTTGGTTTACAGGGAAAGTAGAGGAGATGGATCTAGTAATGTGGTTGAAATACCATGTGTTAAAATGTGATATGAATGGAGTGTGTCTGTGTGGACTCCCTCCCCCCACCCTTCACATACACAATGCATCCAGCCCAGCAACATAGGTATAGCTTAAAACATACACACACACACACACACACACACACCTTTAGACAATAGTTAGTCAAAACACACACACAATTATTTATATATTTATATTACAGGCAATAAGTGTAATATATGGCACCAAAATCTATACTATGTGTAAAATATTGTTACACGGTTTGTTTTATAATATAATACAACACACTTTAAATTAAGTTATATCTTGCTGTTGTTATTCTTGAAGCCTGTTGATTTAAGGGAATATAAGAATGATGTTTCTTAGGTTAATTTAGAAGTACCTTTGCGAGGAGTTGGTTGATGGTAATAGTCATATATATAACGGTATTAAATGGTCACATTTCCTAGAATATTAAGATTAAAAACCATCAAAGGAGGAAATAATTTTACAATGAGTTTTGATTTAAACTCTATGTACTGGCAATGCTGCTGAAAAAGTTACAGTGGTTTCCACCTGCTTTAGAACAGTCCCAACTAGCCAGGTCATTTGTCCCTAGGTGGACAATGACATCCATCTCCCCATCATTTCTTGCTCCCTTTTAACATGCACTCTTTATCTCTTGGAGTTGTGGCTCCAGGTAAGCACCTTACTTGTTTCTCTACTTCAGTAGCTTCCAAGATGTATTCCTCTTGAAGATTTAGTTTTCCTGTCCCTATAGTTAGCAGACTGGCCAATAGCTGAGTCCAATCACATCCAATGCACTGCACTAAACCAAACATTGTATCAGATGTTAATGGTATCGACAATATTTGTGTACCTGTGTCTGTACTCTAATTTATAATTTACTTAAGTATTCAAGCTGCTTCACTTTAGGGTTGCAAGCTGTTGCAACCAATAAGCAAGCTCCAATGAGCCTGCTGCCTATTTATATAGTATCTCAGACAGCTGTTAAATTCAATTCCCTCCTAGTTTCTCTTGACACCTATTTGTTTTAACACTTAGTAAGGTGTTTGTTTTAACACCTAGTAAGGATGCACAACACAGATACAAACACACAGGGCCGCCAAGAGAAATTTGGAACCCCGGTACAGAAATTGCTTGCACTCCCCAACCCTTCAACAGGTGAGTAGCAAAGGCCCGTGGTCACATAAAGTTGGGGGCGTGGTCAACATCGGACGTAGCTTCGCTTCTTTAGACATGACATATTGCGGAGATTCAATTGCCGGCAATGTGACACACAGACATTAACGAAAATTACAGTAGAAATCTCCATTCATTTTCCCTTGCACCTCATAGAAGTGCATTGAAAAATAGGTGATTTCTCAAAAATTTCCACCGTAAATTGTCTCGCGGATGTTCCGGAGACACTTTTCGGCTAATTCCACCATTATGTATTAAAATGGTCTTACTCTCACCTACCTGTTAATGCAGCTTTCACAACCTGGTACTGTTTTTTTTGCATGGATCCTGTGATGTTGGGACTTGTTGGAAAATGTAAATATGGAAAACTGAGCAATAAGTGAACATTGTGCATAACACAGATCACGAAGTATATATTACATACACTATAATAAAATATTACTTTTATCACACCCTCCCCAGCCACATCAAGCCACTCCCCAGCTACATCACACATCACGCCACCCCCTGCCAGATCACGTCATCCCCTGCCACATCACTCATGTCACCCCCAGGCACACCACGCCACCCCCCAGACACATCACATGCCCCCCATACATATCATGTAACCCCCCCTAGTTATATTATCATGCCACCCCCAGCCACATTATGACCCCCCAAGACATATTACAACCCCCCAGACACATTATGCAATCCCCCAGGCACATTATGACACCCCCCAAGACACATTATAACCCCCCAGAGACATTATACAACCCCCCAGACACATTATGACACCCACCAAGACATATTATAACTCACCCAAGACACATTATGACATCCCTGCAGCTGACAGAAAACTTCCTGCAGATTGAGCAGGGAAGCTGTTAGTCTTGTGAGATTTGGAGCTCTTAGCTAGTCCTACAGGCTGCTGGACAGTGTGTGATGACACTATCACTATTATTTCACACTGTCTGTGGACAGCACCCACTCCGACACACACACACACTCACCAAAAAAACAAAAACAATAGTGCTCCAATGGGCCCCGGCCCCCCCGGGCCTAGGTAATTTGTACCCACCCTCTTCTCAACACAGATGCCCACTCAGCATTCTCCCTCAGATTGTAATCACTATATAGATAGCCAGACCTAATTCTGTTTCAAACTCACAATTCACACATGTAATCATGCTGCTTCACTTTAGAATTGTAAGCTACTGCAATGAGCAAACCTATTGTATTTGCAGCCACGCCCATCACAAAGAAATAAAATAATAATCGAGGTTCTCTTTAAAGGTATTGATAGCAATGAGCTTAGCAGAGCAGGTATGAAGTTGCTGGCAGTACTGCTAATTTACAATTGAAGGCTAATGGTATCTTATGGTCAAGATTCCAGCTAGCCTGACAGCCTAGCTGGTGTCTAACAGGGAATAATCAAGACTATATTCTAGATTAGCCAAGTAGAATTCTTAACAAGTGCATGAGTACAGTGTTCTTATAGTGGCAAACTTATGTCTGACTACAAAGATCGTGCTGAATCCCCCAGCCAATCCTTATAAATACTGTAACACAGCCCAAGGTTTCCATCTTCTTTATACATGTTAAAAATGTAATTTGCTGAATTATATTAAAGCATATAAAATGTACAGACTAGTAATTGAGAATATAACAACTTTTGAAATAAATTAAGTTGTAGATAGAAAGGACCTTTTGGGTACTATTACAAGAAATGGCTAAAAAAAATCAAGGATTAGTTCCAGTGACATGATTAAGTCTTTCAATATAAACATTTTAGTGCATCAGCAATAAAGCTGGAATCTTTTACAATCCGTCCAACTATTCTAATATCGTTTTGCTGTAATTGTTCCCACAGTATGTTACAATTTACAAGGAAAAAGGCCTTGATTTTGTCATCCTGCAATCAGAGATGAATTTCTGGATATTGGACTCTGGAGTTGCCGTGGTGTTAAAGAAAAAAAGCAATACAACTGCAGATATGTATAAGAAAATTTAATTGTGTGAGTAAGTAAAATTGCAAATGCATATATGCTATTCCCATTGCCCACAGGTGCCTCTCTTTTGGGGCTCTTAAATATATAAAATGGATAGTTTCAACTCTTTCTCAAAGTAGAATGTCTTGCTAAAAAGACATCCAAACACTGTGTTGTTTTCTATTTATGAAAATTAGTAGAGAAAAAAAAACTTTCACAAATCGGTATACATTTTGTGTGAGCTAACAGCAGATAATGTATCCAAGGCAGCAATCTTAGCAATTTCAAATTCACGTTTTTTCAATTTGCCAAACAACTGCGCCCTAAGTTTTTGAAGGACCTTCTTTACATGACTAAATTAGTATATCTTCCAGATACATCACAACAAATTTGCCCAGGAAATCATGTTGTTGATTAACTCTTGGAGTGTTGCAAAGACCAAAGGGCATAACAAGATATTCATAATGTCCTGATAGAACGCATTTAATACTCTTTCACTCATCTCCATCTTTAATCCGAATTAAATAATAAGACCAATGGAAAAATACTAACTTCCGTGAGATGATCAAATAATACTGAGCTCAATGGTAATAGGTAGGTGTTCATGGTGGTTACTTTATTGAGGCCCCTAAAGTCAATACAGGGTCAGAGAGTCAAAACTTTTTTAGAAATGAATTAGAACCCTGCTCCAGAGGGTGACTTGAAAGGCCTAATGAGGCTTCATATATATATATATATCCTTCCTACTGCACCCTCGGACACAAAGACCGGAGACCCGCGATCCCCAGTCACACCCGAGTACAGTGACCGAGGTTGGAACTGTGAAGCTTATGCTTATGCATACGTGAAAACCTGCAATCATCAACTTGCTTGATATGTGAGACTTCCTTTGCTGTCTGGTACGCAGATTTTATATTCATTATGCACTTATAAGTGTGTCCTTTCATGTGATTTAGGGATCTAGGTCCCACACACCCTATAGAGCATTGGTGTTTAGAGGTGCGTTACTCCCATTAGGTGTATCATCTATTGCGGTGTTACACTATGTTTGTTCTCCTTATATTGTTTTGCTGATTTATGGAGATTTGGAGGAATCAGACCAGAACAGAGGCTACTCCATCTTCGCTTTGATATTCACTGCTGCTTACCTTACGGAACGCATGTTATTACCTTTTTCCAACTTGTACATTTTGATATCACACTATGAGGTGCCCTGCCTGTTTTCTGTTGTTGTGTATATATATATATATATATATATATATATATTATGAGAATATGGAGGTAAGCACTCCTGGGACTACATTTCTGTTACATTCAATTGTTAGTTGAAGGGGTTGGCAACCCATTTCTATCAGTGTGTCTGGTCAAACCCAGGGGCGTGTTCTTGTTTTTTTGTGTATGTGTGTGTTGGTATGTATATATCCATATTCTCTCTCTATATATATTTATTTATACATTTATATATATAACATTTAATTATGTCTTACTTTATGATGCTAATATCATAATATTAATAGTAATGGGACCGACGAATAAACTGGGGAACAATTCAAGCTATCCCACACAATTGTGTCCCCAATTCATAATATGCCACATAGATGCACCTCCAAATTCATAGTATGCCACATAGTTTTGCCCTCAATTTATGGGTGTTCCTCACACTTAACCCTCCTACATTTCATAACTAAACTCGTGAGCTGCGGCATGCGCAGAAGCTCCATTTCGGCCATCATTGGCTGCTTGTGAGGTAGTGAGGTAGCTCCGGCATGCCACGTCTGGAAAGCGTGCCGAGGGTTGCCAACCCCTGGTTTTAGTGTTACAGATGTAAACAGAACTCTTTATCATGGATTATTGCACAAACAAATGTATTCTTATATACGCCACCACGTAATACAATCACAATGCTAAAGGTCACAGGGTCAAATCTATTACCATAGTGATGGAAATAGAATGTGTCTTGTTACACATAACAGAAGCAGAACAAACATTTTTAATATACAGCTGAACAAGTTATATACCATTACAGTGTATTATGTCGTAAATACCAGTGGATAAAGAGAACTTGCAACTTATCTATCACTCTCGACCGATAATGTGTTAAACACAAAAAGTAATTAACCAAATATAATATAACTTACAAAATCAAAATGTGCTGTATATTTGTGGATAATACAGTTATTATGGAGCTCATTTACAGCTATTTTTTGTTGTTTATGATTAGAGATGGGCGGGCTCGGTTTCTTGAAAACCGAACCCACCCGAACTTCGGGGATCTGAGTAACGAGCCGACTCGGCTGTCTCATCAAGACATAGAGACTGCCTTGCATTGCCCTATACTGCTGGGACTACTCCTACCTAAACTAATGCTGCCACACATTTAGTAGTACTAGCGATAGCAGTGACTACCATTTAAGGGACCTATCCGCCCATTTTCAATACATAGTCCACCACTTGTAGAGAAATAGTGTATTTTTATAGTTTGCTGAATCTCTCGTTACACCACACTTTGAACGTATTGCCTGCTATTACTATTGTCACTATTATTACATTGCATTTGAACCAGGACTGCATTATTGCCTGTGCATGTGTATTGTTATTACATTATTGTTTTATGATATTTTTTATTCTATACTGTCAATTGTATTAAACTGTTATTCCATTTGACATTGCCTTTTTTTCATAATAAACGTGCCAAGTGGTTTATGCCCTTTACCTGTGAGTTTGTATCTATTCCTGTAAATAAATATTATGGAGTCAGGTAGGGGTTACCCGAGTTAACCCCTTGTTTACCCCTTGAAACTAACTCAGACAAAGAAACTGTGTTTCGAAGAAAACCAGGAAAAGGTGAGACAAATCTAAATATGAAGTTTAACATCCCTCTCCTCTCCATGTGCAGGGTGGTGCCTGGAGGCACTGGGCCTATATACAAATAGAGTAATGTAATTTTCCCCATTTACTACTTACATTGTCAACAGACATCTGTATGCTATCTCTATTCTATCATGGGACATAAGTATACTCAGGTGCTTCTGATTGAACATATGCACAGAATGCACTTTTTCTTGTGTGCACCTTTCCATGTGCACGTTAAGGGCACAAGTGTATCCAACTCTACATGAGCCCCAGTATGTGTATACTCATGGCTTGTGTCATGGCTAACACAACTGCTGTATGCTGCAAAGAAAAACAGCAGTTTAAATGGGCTATTAACTCTTACAAGAGATAATCAATTTACTCTCTTGCAAGTGCAGAAAGTGCTATTTATGATGACCATTGTAGGACTAATAAATCAATTATTTACAGGATACTAAGAAAGGGAATAACACTTGCAATGAATCAATTAACCCTTGCAACTAAAGAAAGAAAGGAAAGCACTGTTAATGATGGCCATTGAAAGACCAAGAGAGACCTAGCTAGTTGGCACTTTACATGGTACTTAGAAAGAGAAATAAGCAGTAAGAAAGATCTTGCAGTTTCTTTGTAAATATGCATAATTGTTTTAAGTCAGCTGATTCAGTCAGTGTTACTTATGCAATAACTAAATGTGATTATCAGAATGGTTACTTCTGGCTGGGATTCATCTGTCCACATGCATGTACTAATATAATGTCAGCAGACATAGTGGGCCTAAATCATTAAGGAGCCTGAATGGGAATACATTTCATATAATGCACACAATTACTCTGCGCATGCCCAGAACCGGACCCCTACTAAAGCCTATAATTTCAGGGATGGAACTAGGAGGAGTATGGGCATATGCACATAGCCAATGTATAGTATGTGCGTGCCAAGCTTGAGTGCATGCAGCAGCATCCAATTCAAGATTTAGGTACATGATTTTCAGTAGTAACACTTGTATCAGCTACAGGTCTGGTGTAAGTGGCAACTACTAGTGATGATGGCTGTATATGTATTTTAGAACATGTTTTCAATCAGGAGTAACTGTATTAATGTATTTTATGTACAGTAGACATTAAAAACATTCTAATAAATGTATTTTAAAGAAAATGAATAAAATAAAAAAACAGTTTGTTAGCATTTTATCATTAATGACTACTATATTATTAATAAGTGACATTAATATTTTTGAATATTTTTTTTCTGTGTTTCCTTTAGTGATTTTCTAGTCTAGATATGTATTTGACATATCCTGAAGTGTGTTGTCTGTTAGAGCAGAGTGCACCTAAACCCACATTCATCAACAGGCATATTTTTAGAACTGCTCCTTGTTGGACAGACATGTGTATATCCGATGCATTATGTTTGTTCTGCATTTGTTAATGAATCAGACCCAGAATATCAATTAAATGTAATGAGAGAGAGAGAGAGAGAGAGAGAGAGAGAGAGAGAGAGAGAGAGAGACAGCTCTATTACCTAACCTAGCAGCACAGTCTATGCTGATAAGTACAACAATAAATATGGTCACTGAATGCTGCTATCACACCATGTGCATGCATATATCCATATAGTTTTAGATGGCATGCTGACAATTAATGTACAAGATCATCAAGGCATCAATAACATGATACGAATGACATTTTTTTCTGTAGTTATATGGGTTGGCTTGACACCCAAAATATCACATACAATACAGTTAACCAAATGTGAACTCATTGAAAGATAGCCTTTAGTCAGCTATGAAGATCTGCATAAAAAAATAGACAAATAAATTGATAAGTATAAATTGATCGCTGGATCCCTTTTGGGGTAAAGCTATTGCAAAGTCTTCCCATAAATAATGTAATGACTGAAATTACTGTACTAAGCATATCGTTATCAGCCTGCAAATCACAGTCAATAGCAGTGGGGCCCTGCTCATACGAGCTTACATCCTAAGGGTGTAATAGACTTTTCCCCTCATTGGCAGGAATTAATCTTCTGCTCCTTGTTAAATAATCATTTATTTTCCATTTTGATGGATCAAGAAAGAATTAAATAATATTTAATTTTACATTTAATAAAGTGGTGAACAGGGGTTTGGCGAGTACTATATTCAATTAAGGTTCACTTTAAAATTGTGTGTTTTTATTATTTTGGCTTTGGTGTTTAACATTAACAGTACACAATGGCAGCAGATACGCCCAGCATTAAACGACAATTTGACGTGTACTACTGTACATCTGTAGGTAATGCGTTAATGTATGTATAGAACTATATGTATAACTATGTGTAAGTATAAGAGACTCAACGTTGCATTTTGAGCATTAATGAACAATATAATCATGTACATAACCTATGGATTAGCACAGTAATGGAATTTACAGATCCTGCATTATTTAAATAAATCAGTTATTAGAACTTTAGTTTTTAGCACAATAATGTATATCCACTTAATAAATATTCAAAATGAGAATGTAGCATCCAGGTTAGTAAAAATATCTTGGGAGAAATCTGTAGACTATGACATATAAACTTGAAAGTCATTGTTCCAGGGTGGCTAGCTGATTCATCGACAATCAGCAGAACAGCGAAAGCTAAAGACAATTTTTATCATTTTACATGCCCCATGTATTAGCAAAATGTGCTGAAGCAAAATAAATAATTACATGTTAGATATTAAAGAAATTGTTTACATAAGAATCTTACAAAAATATACTTCAATTTTTACATAGAAAATGCAAGGCAATATGAGTATGAACAAACAAATGATCTATAAAATTGATCTATACAAATTAATTTAAGTACAAGAT
Source organism: Mixophyes fleayi (assembly GCF_038048845.1). NCBI lineage: Eukaryota > Metazoa > Chordata > Amphibia > Anura > Limnodynastidae > Mixophyes > Mixophyes fleayi. The sequence goes on from NC_134404.1 coordinate 149,212,269, forward strand.
TAATCAAGCCTACAATGTGTCAACTTGCTGGAAATAGGACAAATGATCATAATCTTAGCTAAGTTGATCATATACTGTATTATGGACTAATGTGCTTGATCCGGTCACTTGGTAGCCTGCACAATTAGGTGTTTTCTGTTACCTGTCTGCCAATGACCACGTACTGAAGTCAATGCAGTGAAGAATCCCAAATGCATGACACTTTGGTCAAAAACAACTAAATTGGCAAACAAATACACTGGTAAGTTTGAAGCTTTACTCTTATGATCCATGTACTTGGTCCATTCACATTATTGTGAATTTTAAATTATATATTATATCATATTTGGGGGGGTTGCTGTACCATTTTCTATTATGTTTTGCTGCACAAAACATAATAGAAAATGTGGTTATGGTTTTAGTGTCTCATCACAATTCTAGTAAAACAGTGTTCCAAATTCTGATTATGCATTGCCAATATATACGGAATACCATTCTACACTGTACTTGTAAATTTGCATTTAGTGAAATGTTTATTCTAGGAATATTGCTTGAGTAAAGATAATCAGTTTATTCTGCTATGTGACATGGTTGGAGTAGGACTGGGAATACCAAACTGCAAAAAAATGCAAAATGTTCTTACTCTGAAAAATATCACAGAACAGATTTAAAAACTTCTCTCCTCTCTATTTTCATAAACAATTTTAAATCTGTGAGTGGTTTACTGCACTAAGGTGCTTTAAACCGCTGTGAATGCTGCTAAAATGCACTTATTAATACAAATCATTGATTCCTATAAAGAACATTAATACAATGCTCATACAAAGTGTTCACAGTGAATGCAGGGCAGACAAAGTCATGAATGTGGTGTATCCTGTTTTTATATTCCATCCTGCATTTCCATTAAAGCTCATCTGTATTGTATATTGGTAGATGTGTCTTAGTAGCATAGCATGAAGCTAAATACACAGCAGCACAGTGTGGCACATGAAACGTGTGTCTGTATTTCAGGTATTGATCATATCTCCCAATATTCCAAATTTTGGAATCAGGAAGGGTGTGTGGCCACGGCATGATGGTAGAGTACTCACATCACATGGTTGTATCACATCATGACGGGTGGGTGCATGATCAAGCCCCCTCAAAACATGCCTAGGGCCTCTGGGGCGAGGCTGCCTCCGATCCCCTTCTTCCCCCCTGCACTGCCTCATGCTCAGTGTTGAGTAGGACATACCTACCAATATTTACAACAGTCAGGACAGCCAGACAGTGCCCCAGAATCGGGACAGTCCCAATTATATTGGAACAGTTGTATATGATTAATAAGTATATAATTTGCAAATATAGATTATTGATATTCTCAGCAAGAATGATTTTTACAAATTAGAAATAAATCCTAATGTTTAATTATTTATTTCCCCTTGATATGGATTTCTACAAGGGAATAAGTCCAGGAAAATCTAACAAGCAAAACACAAAACAAACTTACATTTGGTTTGTAGTTTATCACTAAATATTTTAAAATGTGTGCATAGTGAGATTGTGCAGGTAGTTTTATTTGTCTATTTTTTACGATCTACTGAAGCAATGTTTCTCTACCCCCCCACATCCTTGAAACTAGACTGCATTAAAAATAAAATAACGAAATAATACATTGCATTAATCCAATTTCTGATATACATGGGTTTGTATACTAGAGATGAGCGGTTAGGATTATGTGAGATCCGACATTGGGATCCCGCAAGTTTTGGATCTCCATTTTTTGTATATATAGTCCTCCCACGTTTTTCTCAGGTGCCATTTTAGAACAGACAGTATGTAGGAAGGAGGTTTGCTGCATTGCTCAGCTCAGAAAAGAGCATTAAGGGTGAACGTGGGACATAAGAAAGCAATATAATCCTGTCATTATTGTAAAACAGTTCAGTAGAGATTAGTCTGCTACAAAAGTTTGCTGATCAATTGCTTTTTATTTCAATCTTAAATACTCTTTACAAGGACTAGTGGCTACTGGTTGTTGCTAATGCATTGTATTATATCGGTGGTAGTCAGCATATCGATGCTGACTACCCCAACACTACTTACCACGACATGGAGAGACCAAAGGGCTCCTTCCCCGACCATGGCGATCCCTGAAGAAGCCGGCGCCAGCTGATGACATCACCGATAACTGCACCAATCGTCATCAGCTAGTGCCGGCTTCTTTCAGGGATCACCATGACTTCCAGTCGGTTTACACAGAAGACGTCCTGCATGCTGGTCGGGGAAGAAGCCCTTCGGTCTCTCCACGTCGTGGTAAGTAGTGTCGGAATAATGAGGATCATTACAGATAAGCTTAATTTATGATTACTTATTGTGAGTGTGCATTTTATATGTTTATTCTGATTAAATGCTGGATTTTTTGAAATACTACACCATATAGTGCATTATCTTTTTCCTATCTACTGAGTGGAGGATAGATATGGTGTTAGCAGTATGCTGCTGATGTATGACTGGAGAACAGGCATGCAGATTTGCTGATTGTACTACTCCTTTGGAGAGAATGCTGGCTATATATAACTGAGAGAACAGTCGTACAGTTAAGCTATGTTCCAGTTTCTGGATAGGATATATCTATGCAGATAAGCAATATTTTATTTTTCTGGTGTATATTCGTTATGGTGATGGGCTATCACTAACACACTACTTCTACTGATCTCCTGCTCGTTTTCTGTCTTTTCATGTCTACAAAACTGGACTAATGCTTATGGTCCCAGAGGACCATCCAGAAAGTTGAAACATTGTACTACTTTGGACTATATATATTTCCACTGAACTTGGGTCATTTATCCAAATATCACACCATTGTGCGCCTAATCCTGTACCTTACCTACTCTATTATCTTGGACTTACCTACCATTTCTAAGGAAGGCTGCCTCCATACATGGAAGAGGTGTTTAATGTGGACCTGTTTCTGTATATCATACTTATACATTACTGTTGTGAGCGCCACTGTTTATTACCTATATTGCTATATATATACCCCCCCCAAAAAAGGCTATATATATATATATATATATATATATATATATATATATATATATATATATATATATATATATATTGTTATATTCTAATCTTTTCAAGTATTTTTCAATACTTGCCAGTTTTTAAAAGCTCATTTAGTGAAATTCATATTTTAAAAAGGGTGTTTGCAGGTGAGGCTCATCAGCAGTTGCACACCACAAACATTGCTATATATTATTATGTTCTTATCTTTTCTATTTTCAAAACTTGTCAATTTTGAAAAGGTCATTCAGTGAAATGTATATTTAAAAAAGAGTGTTTGTGCACGCCCCACGAAAATACTATATTTTCTAATCTTTTCTATTTTCAATACATGTCAATTTTGGAAGAGTCATTCAGTGACATCCATATTAAAAAAATAGTGTTTGCATATGAGGGTCTGCAGCAACTGACACCCCCCCCCAAAAAAAAATAAAGAGGGTGTCTGTGACACAGAGCAGCACAACCCCCCTCCAAGAAAATATAAAAGTTGTTTGTTAGAAGTACATTGTGGAGCAGTGTCAAAGACACTGAATTGTAAGAATTGAAAACAATATGTAACCAGCACTGCACACATGGTACTGGCTTGGTGTATCAGTCTTACATAATGGTTCACAACAAAATTCGGATATTGGATTTATGAATTAATTTTAGTGCAAATAGGGTATGCAAGGGGGATCAATTGATCAATAACAGTCCATTTAAAAATTTTAATTCAAGGATAGCGGACTGACAGTAAGGGACTAATATATCTGATAGAGTGCTCATGTGGAATGCAGTATGTAGGGAGGACAATGAGAAACATGAAATTGAGTATCAGTGAGTATATTAGAAATATCAAGAAGGGATTTGAGAAACACAACCTCTCTGAACACTTTAAGGACAAGCATGAGTGCAATCCGAAAGGAATGATTTATACAGCAATAAGAAAAGTGGAAAAAAACTGGAGGGGAGGTGACCATATAAGGATTATAAATAAAGAAGAACTGAAATGGATTTATTTGATGAAATCACACACCTCCAGGGGTTTAAATGTAGATATGGAGATACAGTCAGTGTTAGTGTAATTCTGTGAATTAAGTATGATGATTTACTAATAAGGCAATAGGGAGGCCATCATCATGGGGGTCTGCAGTTGTCATCTATTTACTCCAGAGTGATATATTTGCCTCAAACATTATTCTGAGAGTCCATTAACATATAGTACATCATGAGTCACAGCAGTTAGTATGAGCTCTTTGTAGACACAGGATAAGTGAGGAATTTAGTGCAATAAACACCTAAAAGGTTAGACTTATTATATTGTTTTAAAAATACAAGAGGTATACTGATCAGTATGCCAAGTGGGGTTATGTTCTCAGCTCTATATCTGTAGGTTACCCACTGCCATTATATAGGAGTTTGAGCTCTGTTAATCAATAAGCACACCCTATTAGACATTTACCACTGTAAGGAACGAGATATGACTGGAAATATATAGACATCAGACAAGAGATTAATGTTACTGTTAGATGTCAGCATAAAAATGCAGCATATAAAACGTACCATGAGGATTAAATGGATAGGAGAAATAAACCAATGAATTAGACATTAATAGTAAGATGAATAAGAAGATCTGTTCAGAACAGACTCCATTGACAGCAGAATCATTCAATAAAATCTAGTGGGAGGGACCTTCCCACTGTATCAACTCCCACAGCTGAACGCCAATCATTTACTATACGCCTGAGGAAGGCTTCCTGAGTTGAAGCACGTTGGATTATACATATTTTAACTACCAACTTTCGAACTATGATTCTTTACCCTCCCATCAGTGTTATCAGCTGACGGCACTGTTCGATTGACATCTGGACATCACCACATGTGCAACGAATAGAACTACGATTGCCGAGAGTCTATCATCTATATAGAGGAGGGAGAACAAGCACGCAAATTCAACGGAAGGATGCCAGGAGCTTGGAGGACAGAAACATTATACCTGTGAGTAGGCGCATCACCCTCACATGCCTCCTGATTACCATTCACTTCTGTGTTACTGTCACACCAGTACAACGGCTATCACCACTATTGATGGGAAGACCCACTTGAGCAAAGACTTTAACACAAGTAATTACTTTGTCAATCGATGGGACTTGCTTCACTTTTTGAATTATACAAATGTCTGAACTATAGCAGTTGACACATTATATCTACACTGGATAGTCTGAGTACTGGATGTGTATGGCTATTAGGGAAGGATGTTTTTTTAATCCCTTAATCCATGGACTGTGATTTAGGATGACACAAAATGACAATAGAGAACCACTAGCCTTGAATTTAGAATTTTAAATGGACTGTCAGTGATCAATTGATCCCTATTTGCAATTAAATTAATTCATAAATCCAATATCCAAATTTTGCTGTGAACCATTAAGTAAGACTGTGATACACCAAGCCAGTACCATAGGTGCAGCACCAATTACATATTGTTTTATATGTTGAATCAGAGCTAGGGAATTCTAATATCAGCAGCTCCCCAGGTACTTAGCCCCCCAATAAAGACCGCAAAGGGAGTGCGAGTTTACATATAGTAATCGAGTGACCTTCCTTTCCCTATCTCAGATTCAGACACTGTAATAATAAAGCAGCCTCCTTTAAAAAGTCCTCAACCATTTGAAAATGTAAGGATGAGTAGTAGTAGTATTAGTGTTGATAATTTACCCACAGAAATTGAGGAAGCTACTATGGAAGTTGCAAATGTGCAAAAGGATGAGATGGATAATTGTGGATCTGAAAATGAATGTGTTGGACATTGACAAAATAATGAGGAGGGTGATGATGATTGTGTTGAAGTAAGGCAGCCACCAGTGTTACCACCAGCAGATGCCAATGATAAGTGCACTATTATACCAGGTCAGAAGACAAAAAAAGGACCTCTTTTGTTTGGAAATAATTTTATCTAAAGTCAGGGAACATTTGTTAAGGCATGTGTAGCTTTTGTAATTTCAATATAAGTAGAGGAAGGAACGCTGATTGTCTAGGCAGTTCCTTACTCATACATCATTTGCAACAGGTTCATTCAAGTTGTGTTTCCAAAAATGGCAAATTATGTATCGTAGCAAGCAGCCCAGCATCAGCTAGCAGTCGAATGGCTAGACGGTTTTAATCCTCACCGTGATCATCAACCTTCTCATTATTAACATGTAGTCCTGCATGCAATTTTTAAATTTCAAATGACTCCCTTAATCCAATTCATGAGTCCGAAGAAACATTCTTCTACACTACAGCTGCTGCTGCTGGGGGTGATACATCGACAAAAAAAGAAAGAAAGACGACCAAGCATAATTTTACACAATTGTCTGTGAAGCAAGTGATTGTAAGAGGAAACAAGTATGACAGTCAGCATCCTGTATAAGGAATACTGTTCTTTTCGCCAATAACCAAAATAATGTGTAGATTCCAGTGGGGATGAATTAATATTGTGTGATGATGATCATCATGACATTAGTGATGAGATGATGATGAGGGTGATGACATGGCCAAAAACATAGAGGAAGATGACCACTGTTAGCCAAATGATCATTAGTAATTTGTACGAAAAAAAATAAACTGCTATCTATTCTGTCCAGTTCATCGGCAAACAACCAAAATTTTCTCTTTTGTGGGGCCTCAAAAAATGTAAGCACCTCATTATGTGACACATTACAATTAGGTATCTACTTCTCTAAATTTTTAAATCTCTACTAGTGTGCATAGTCTTTTCATTTTTTATTATGGGTGCAGTCCAACTTCAACTATTTAGTTTTATCAATGTCTAACTGTATTAATTCTAACACTGTCAATTCAATTAACGCTGCCCATCTCTGTAGCATAAGTGTCTATGATGGATGCTTTGTTATGTTCTTTCTTGACTATGATTCGCTTAGTGGAGAGGAATCATAAAAGTAATCCACTTGTTCTATCTTGGCTCTTCTGTGAAACAATTATACAATTGAGAAAATGCAGTGTTTCATATGTCATTACTAATTTGATGTCTGCTTCCACAGCTTCAGTCTTTAAAAGTGTATTGAGTGGATCCTGTCTTTGAGTGACTTCTAAAATTTGACTCTCTCTGATTATGATTTTAGCTACATCACACTCCTGTAAGATTTGGAAGCATTATATCTGCTGTTTGCAGTACTGGATCATCGGTTTCTACAGATCAGGTTTTGCAGACTGAGCTAGGTCTATGATGTTATTAATGAAGAATTCATCCTGTGAGCATTTAAACTCTCATTCCACGAGTCACCTTGTTATTCGATGAATGCAGTTTCTTCACTGGGGAAACAGTACACTTTATACAGTTTTAAAGCAAAACTGTTTTTTGGAGCTTAGTTATCATTTTTTGGGCAGAATATTTTTTTTCTTTCCATGTAAAACATAATTTTAGCTGCATCAAAGAGTAAGTGCTCAATACCAATGAGTTTCAGTTGCATAGCCTCAGAGATCTTAATTAATTTTTTTTGCCTAGTTGATTTCTAAAAGACAGTACATGTTCCCTCTTTCCTGAATTGTACCTCGGAAGATTAATGAAGGCATTTATAATCTCTAAAGTGCTTTTATGCATGGCTGCCAGATCATCTATTGTGTTCTCTAGTCTAGGGAGTGTATCTATTAGTAAACTGCCATGTATTTGTGCCATATACTTGTGCCACCGCTCTGTCACTAATTTTAGTCAGTGAGCTCATTGCAGACTTGTTCAAAATTGGTGAAAATTGGGACAGTTGTGGAGGCACAGATTAGAAAATAAGACTGGAAATGAATGTTAATTCTATAAGTAGTAATATTTGGAGCAAAATCAGGTCAAAATGATATTATTTTACCTATTTTTTAGAGTTTTTAATTAAAACCAAATCCAAACCCTTTCGCCATTATTTTGCAACACTGGTAGCAAAGCCGAAATACGAATGCGGTTTAGAACTGAAATCAGTTTCGAAACCGAAACACGAGGGTCAACGCACATCTCTATTTATGTACATAAACACTCTTCCCTAGGCAGTACCTCTACTCCTATTGTCCCCTATAAAGAAGTTAGGTAGAGACTGGAGCTATGAGGACACATTTATTTTAGCAGAGGATTTAAGATAGGGATGCTGATGATAACACTGTCACCTTTGGTGAGTGGCGCAGTGTGAAATACAACAGAGCTCAGCGACATGCAGGCTTAACATGAGGTTGATTTATTACACAGAACAGGAAAGGAATTTGCACATGCTCAGAAGATTAGTAGTCAGACAGTAATAGACATCATAGGGATCAGACTTACACACACAGATAGACAACATAGCACACCAATTCCTAACACCCCCCTCCCCTCATTTAAAACGGTCTCTAGCTATAACAAACTTAACTAATTCAAATTTAAAGTTTTAACTAGACTCAAGTATTGACTTCATACTTTTTGTCTAGCAGTAAAATCAGGGCCGGATTTACCGCTAGGCAACCTAGGCACCTGCCTAGGGCCTAGCAGCTCTCAGGGGGCCCAGATGGGAGAGGAGACAAGAATAAAAGAAAAAAAATTGCGACCCCTCCCCTGACTCACGGCACCCGACCCCCCCCCCCTCGTGCAGGGGGGGTTGGGTGCCGCGAGTCGGGGGAGGGACTGCTTTAGCTTAGCTACCTTTCCAGTTGCACTATGACATCACAGGGTCATGTGGCAACGGTCACATGGTACACAGTGTGAGGCGGCTGCTGGAACTCAGTCAGTGTGCAGGAGCTGTAGCATTGCTGTCTGTTCCTGGAGTCACAGAAAAAGGTAAGAGGAAGGGGTACTTTCCCTTCTGGGAATTCCTTGCTGCTATTATGCTGTTGAAACTCCATAAATATTTTCCTTTAATTCCCCATTCAGGAATGCACAATCAAAATCTAATTGGTACAATTTTAAATCATACAGTGCTGACAATGTGTCAGACACCGCCTCTGCACCCCTCATAGATGCCGGAGATGGACGCCTCTCTCCTCTTACTCTTTCAGGTTCTGGCAGCACAGTGCATGCATGCACTATACCTTGTGTCCCGTTACATCTGGCCCAGAGAGTGGAATGGCAAGAGTCTAACTAGGCCCATCTACTGCAATGTATCCAGGGAGACATTTCTCACCTGGATTCTCTGCAGTTTGCTAATACGTCTGCCCAAGCTCTAACAGCCACTACCTCTGCTCCTACTGCTACCTCAAGTACAGTTTACACCAGAAGTCTACGTATTCCTCCAACAAAGAAATACAATGGAGACCCCCAGAAGTGTTGTGGCTTTCTCAACCAGTGCGCATTCCAATTTGAGTTCACACTGGAGAATTACACGTCAGAAAGTGTCAAAGTGGCCTACCTGATGTCCCTCCCCCCGGGCAAGCTCTAGCCTGGGCATCTACTTTATGGGAGAAGGATGATCCTATGCTTCAGAATTCTGTGGCCTTTATTGAGCTCTTTCGCAAGGTTTTTGACAAACCCGGAAAGGTTTCTTCTGCTGGCTCTGGACTTCTAGGCCTTCGTAAAGGATCACTCATGGCTGGGCAATACGTGGTATAATTCCGGAGTATAGCTTTCAGACTTCAGGGGAACAACGAGGCCCTGATAGCGATCTTCTGGCAAGGTCTAAATTAACGTATTAAGGATGATCTTCCTTCTCGTGATCTTCCTTCCAGTCTTGATGACTCTCTGTATCAAGGTGAATATGCGCCATAGAGAACAAACACTAGACAGAGATTGTGCCCGCTGACCATTCCTTTGCTGGAATCTAACTATCAGCCGTCTACACCATCCACTGAGGAGCCGATCGGTCATTCACGCCTGTCTCCAGAGGAACGAGATAGACGGATGAGGAACCGCCTGTGTCTATATTGTGATGAACCTGGACATCTTCTCTCTGCTTGACCTAAAAAGCCAGGAAATGCCTCCTCCTAGGTGTTAGAAGGGAGGTTAATCTAGGACCCAGTCCTCTACTGCCTATTCTCTGAAAGAATCCAAGTTTCTGATGTCTGTTACCCTCCTCTCTCCTAAAGGCCCAAATCCGATTCTGACTTTCGTAGACTCAGGATCCGCGGGGAACTTCATATCTGCCAGTCTGCTGTCAGAGCTCTGTCTTCCTACGCTTCACTTATCCCAGCCCTTGGCTGCTGTAGATGGCAACAGAGTCGCCAATGGTTTAATTTCTTTTGTAACCTGTCCAGTCCAAATGGAGGTAGGAGTCCTCCACTCCGAACATATAAGTTTCTTAGTTCTTCCACAGTCTGTTAACTCAATCATTTTTGGCCTGCCTTGTTTAAGGATTCATTCTCCACAATTTGATTAGCAAGAAGTTATCTGCTGGGGTTCCTCCTGTACCAAGAAATGCCTGCGGCCAGTATTACATTTCAAGCCTGCTATTTCTTTTCTCAACTTGTTCTCCCATGTGGTCCTTCCTAAAGTCTAATTCAACTACTCCGATTGTGAAGACCCGGGGTATTAGAGCCTAAACTCACACGAGGTACCCTGGGACGCAGACAGGGAAAAATACAACAATATCTTTAATAGAGAGTTGTCTAATACAGGTTCTCTAACTCAAAGAAAAGATGCAACATGAAAATATATAAACCAGGATAACAGGTCCCAATAAACACCAATTTAACTCTAGACTTCCCAGATCTTTCCCACATTGTCGGTAAGTAATGCCCAACCAATTCAGATGTGATCGGATGAAGTGTTATGTAGCTACTATTCAGCAGAGCCAGCTAGTCTTCAAGTCCCAGAAAACATTGTAGTCCAGTTATCACAAAATTTCCAGGCAAAATCCTCTGCACACTGGCAGCAGCCAAAACTCCAACGCCAGTAGATTTTTAAAACAAAGTGACCACAAGCTTTTCCTGAAGGCCTTTTTAAAAGACCCACCAAACTTTCACACACTGAGAATCCTTCCCTGCAGGGTTATCCACAGGTCTTAGGAAAAAGGTCTGCCCTGATTGCTGGAGTTCAAAGATGGGCTGTACAGGAGAGTAGTCATGTTTCAGGGCCAATTGAGTCCCCCCCCACTGCTTTTATGCCTCAATGTCTGACTCAGTCCTAGGGGAGAACAAGGATCTTGATGTCATTAATCCCTTGGTGTTTTAACCCCTTATAGTTATGTGTGCTGTCAGAGGGGCCCCAGCTGCTCCTAGCTTCTTGACCTTAGTGTCTTTACAGGAAGTAAAAGGCCTAGAATTAAACATCATTCCTGGCCCTGATTAAGAACAATAGCTGACCACTCAATCCTATACTTCAGGTTGACTGCTGGGAAATAACAAGCCTGATTATGTCCATTCCGTCCTCACCGACCCTGGGATTGCCCTATTTATCTAATTCCGGGCAAGAACATTCCCAGAGGTAAGGTGTATCCGCTGTCATTACCGGAGACACAAGCTATGTCTAAATACGGTACAGAGAACCTCAAAAGAAGGTTTATCCATAAGTCTTCCTCGCCTGCCAAAGCAGGATTCTTTTTCGTTAAGAAGGACGGCTCCCTTAGACCCTTCATATACTATCGGTAATTAAATGATATTATGGTGAAAAACCATTACCCTCTCTCTCTCATCCTGGAACTGTTGGACTGCATTCGTGGGCAACAAATTTTCACAACCAGACCAGAACAGACATTTTTTCTGGAGGTGGATGCCTCTTCTGTTGGGGTAGGGGCTGTTCTTTCCGAAAAGAATATATATATTCAAAATATATCCAAAGTATATCCAAAACTTGTGGCTTTCTTTTCAAAAGATTCTCTGCCAGTGAAGCCAACTATGGTATTGGTAACAAAGGACTCTTGTGCATCAAAGTCGTTCTTGAAGAAATGCGCTAATTGTAGAGGTTGACCGCTTTCCTGTTATGGTGTTCACGGACCATAAAAAGCTCACGCATGTGTGGTCTGCACAGTGTTTGAATCCTCACCAGGCCTGCAGGTCATTATTCTTCAGCAGAATACAACTGATACTGACATTCTGTCTTGGTACTAAAAATATTAGAGCTGGCGCTCTATCCAGATCCTTCGATTCCTCCGATTCCAGTTCCTCCTTTTCGGCTAAACCCATTATCAACCACTCCAGGATTCTGGCTCTGACTAAGTCCACCATCAAGACCACTCCCACTGGCTGTTCTTTTGTGGACAACCACTTGTGCACAAAGGTTTTGAAATGGGCTCATCATTCCATATACTCTGAACATGCTGGTATCAAAAAGACAGTCACAGTACTCTCCCGCTTGTATTGGTGTACATCCTTGGTCTCCGACGTTCAAAAATACATTCAAGCATGCAAGGTTTGCGCCCGGCATAAGACCCCCAGGAGATCTCCGGGGGGTGTTCTCCTTCCTCTCTCTGCACCAGATTCACCGTCAGTATTAGCATGGACTTGATTACTGACCTTCCCTCTAGCCATGGATACAATTCTATCTGGGTGGTGGTTGACCGCTTCTCGAAATTGTCTCACTTTGCTCCTCTCAAAGGATACCACCTGCTTCCAAACTAGCACTTCTTTTCATCCAAGAGATTTTCCTCCTTCATGGCTGCCCTAAACATTTCGGTATCAGCCTAAACTTCTCCTCCAGGTACCACCCGCAAACAAATGGTCAAACTGAGCGGATTTGGAGTCTTACCTCAGGTGCTATTGTTCGAAACAGCAATGTTCCTGGAGCGAATTCTTGCCTTGGGCGGAATTTACACATAACAACCACCAACACAAACCTATCGGCAATTCCCCCTTTCTTACTATCTTTGGGAAACATCCTATACTAACCACCTTTTCTGACATTTCTGACTCCTCGATACCAGCCACGCAGAATATGGTTCGCAATTTTTCCCAAATTTGGTTCCAGGTATCATCTAAGTTACTGCAGGCCACGGATCATCATAGGAGGAATTTACCAGTACTTCGGGTAGGTGATAAGTGTGGCTCAGGTAAAGAAAAGGTGGGGGGAGGATGCACTGGGCAGTAAATAGTATAGTACGAGCTGCAATATGGACGGGGGTAACCAATCCCCTATATAACATGGAAAGAATAGTCCAGATGCGCTCAAATACTGTTGGAGGTCTGAGGTATGAGAAAAGATGTTGCTGGGTGGTGGTGTGAAGAAGTAATAATGTGGGGGTAAACAGTGGAATAACAATGATGATGCTCGCCACCCGCAACCTCAGACTTAAGATCACCACTATGAAATTTGCACCTCGCTATATTGGTCCTTTCACGACTACCAATGTTATCAAACCCGTAACCTATAAGCTCCAGCTACCTGTCTCCCTTCGTGTACATAACACTTTCTACATTTCTCTGTTAAAACCATTTATTTTCAACAAATTCTCCAATAATGCCTCTCTGCCACCTCCTGGTGCGGAGAGACATTATTGGAGAATTCATTGATAATTTTTGATTCACTGGAAGGGCTACGGGCCAGATGAGAGGTCGTGGATCAACAAAGAAGTCCTTCATGCCCACGTCTATTGGCAAAATTTCTAAAGCATCTTGCGGCTGTGCCCGAGAGAGAGGAGGAGGATACTGGCACCCCTCATAAGTGCCGGAGACAGACAACTCTCTCCTCTCACTCATAAGAACCTGGAAGAACGTCCTGTTGCTAGGCAACAGGTCGTTCTTCCGGGTCCTGTCAGCACAGCGCACGCATGCGCTATATCTCGCTGTCATTCTCAGCCTGTCGACGGTCAGCTGTATTCTGACCGCCAAGACCGCAGGCTCCAATCAGGAAGCACTTCCTTTTATTTAAACCTCACTCTGGCAACATTAGGGTGCCAGAGTATTGGTTCACCCTGTTCCAGCGTTCCTGTTTGTTCTATTACTACTTGGTTCCTGATTCGGCTTGTTATTGACCTTCCCTGTGGATTCGGTTTAGTACTGCTCTGTTTATTCTGGTTTTGACCCCTTGCTTGTTCCTGACTACCCTCCTAGACTGTACGACTATTATTCTCTCATCACTGCACTGGTGACTATCTGGGAGAACCGCAACCCGCGCACTTCACGCAGCCAAGTCCAAAACTCCTTGCGTGGGTACCTGGGGTGTTAGACTCCACGCCTCCCTGTTTAATTGCGCTAATACTATTAAGTGATAATTCCTGAGTTAACTAAGTGACACAATGCTACTGGCGAGAATATCTACTCATAGTCGATACCAGACCTTTTGGTGTAACCATTGGCAACCATTTGGGCTTTATAGCATTCAAGAGACCTATCAGTTTTGAACTTCATGCAGAACACCTATTTATTTTTAATGGTTTGTCGGTCAATTGGTCTGTCCATAATAATCCATGTGTTATTGTCCTTTAAAGCCATTAGCCCTTTATCAATTGCAAATTTCCATTCACTACAATCCCGACTGTCTTTTGTTTCCTACAAATTTTGAGGTTCACTGTAAATAAGTTTTGCAAATTCCTAATAGTACCTGTGCAGTGGTTTGCCTTTATTAGATTTATTTGCTTTGTTAGTACTCATAAGACTTTTGCAGAGCAATCCACAATTCATGTGCTGATGCCTTTCCACTAATGACAGAATATACATGCCGCTGCACAGCTTAAATGATGGTGCGTATCGCTCTGTGACCTTCTGTTCCTTCTTAAACTACATTTCATTGAAAACTTCCTTGTGGCATAATTTTGAGGGCTTACTAACAAAACTCATGCTCATGGTGTTGCTTGCAACTGTGTTGTACATCCTTCACGCACACTGTTTGTAAAAAACATTTTCAACTTACAGTTTTCATCCACTCTCTCAGATTACTGTCAGCATTCTGAGTTTGGAAGTGTTCTGACAGAGTGGTTCTATTTCAGCTATCTTATCTTCAGCAAATACAGCCTGGGTCCATACCCTGATAGCGGAGAATATAGAGCTCTAGTTATAATCTAGGGAGTTCCCATGCTGTCAGTGGGAAAATCTTAAAAATAGTCCTTGTGTCTTTCTGATTTCCATTATTCAGCGGGTGCTTCTGGATACAGAAGCAAGGTATGCATCACTCTGGAACATGCTTGACAACAAAACAAGCCACAGAGTGTTAAGGCTAGCTGTTATTGACATAAGCTTGCAGAACAGATGACAGAGAACTTCACTGAATAAGCCTGGAACTGGCCCCGGGAAACTCAGAACTTGTGTCAAGCCTGGAACTGGAAGCCGGTACCCAGAGACACAGAGATGGCACCAGAAGTTGGAGACTCAGAGCAGTAATCTACTACCCCACATAGCCAGTAGGTGAGTCAGAGGAATAGGCTGAAGAGAGCTGGATCCACACGAGGGGTGAAAGCTGGAAACTGTACAGCAACAGCTAGAAGTAAGCTGAAGCCACACAAACGGTTAATGGATGAAGTCTGTACAACAGCAGGCATAATGAAGCTGAATCCACATGAAAGGTTAATGGCTAAAGTCTGTACAACAGCAGGCATAATAAAGCTCAATCCACATGAAAGGTTAATGGCCGAAGTCTGTACAGCAGCAGTCAGATTGAAGCAGCAAACAAACAGCAACAGTGGTAAGCTGGAAACAGGAACTAGAAAAGTGTTGCACTGGCAATTAGCTGAGTTTAGGAAGATTATAGTCTGCAGAGGGACCTAATTAGTGGATGAAATCAGGTACTCAGAATAGGCAGGATGCAGCAAAATGTCTCACCCAAGATGGCAGCCTTCAGTGCAGCAGACAGAAGTCACACTTTGTCCCAGGATTTAGAATGCTGCATTCTGACGTGAGGGAGATGCACAGTGATATGATACAGCCGATTGGCATAAACAGGACTAAGACCCCGATTTATGACAGTTCCGACCATTGCCTAGGAGACAGCTGGAACAAATAGGAAGTGACATCCCAAGACACAGCCCGAATGTAAACACTGAGCCACGGTGGTACTTGTAACACAGAGGAGTATTTTGATGGTTTCAAGCTGCAAGATATGAAGATTTTTTTACAATATGTTTCGAATATTCTTATGACTTTTTTTTATGGACAACTACAGGACCTTTGTAATTTATTTTGAGGTTTAAAGCTTATAAGAATTGGATCGATTACAGATGAAGAACCCAGATGGTGGTAATTATTATTGGGGTTTTTATTTATAAATATATTTTATGGTTGAAATAAGGAGTGAGGTTTATTTAAATTTTGGGTTGGTGCAGGCCCTGGATGCCAGGGCATGCTGGCCCTTGTGGTTTCCCAAGTGCCTGCTGCCATTGCAGTCTTGGCTTGATGGGACCTATAGTGTACCAACTCAAAATAGTTTCTCTCACTTTTAACATTTTTATTACCCCACAAACACCACCCAGGGGTGTGGGAAGAGCCTTAGTGCTTTTAGCAAGGGGCTGGATACCCCTAAGGAGGGGGCCTGCAATTTGTTGTCGACCCTATCTCCCTAGGAAATCCAGCCTCATGCTGATCAGCCTGGGGCTGAGTGTTATTATGGCAATGGGGACAGCATGCTGTGGGTTCCCTTGCTATAGTGCTACCATCCCCGGCTGCCACAGTCTAGTACTGGTTGTAGTAGAATTAGGGGGACCCCATGCTTTTTGTCCAGCTGATTTTGCTAGTACCAGCACTAGGCTGGCAGCACTATGGTTAATCTGATTGGGGAACATGGATACACATTTCTTTTTTTAACCCTTTGTATGCCGGTGGCTTGTGGATTTGGCAGCAGTATTGCCGCTTGGTCTGCCGGATGCCAGGTCAAGTCTTTGGGTATTTTGGGTGGGAGGGGGTAGTTTAAATTTTAGTACTGTATTCCATTTTTTTTTTTAGCCCTGTTTAGTGTAGGTGGGTCTGGCGGCTACAGAACTGACGAACCCACAGGCGTTGCTCATTTAATGTCGGCATTGTGATTGCCGGCAATCACACGGTCAGCATTTTCTCAGTGTAGGTTAAATGGAAATGTCTGCATTTACCTTGTCAGCATTTTCATGTAGGCAGGAGAAATGTCGAAATTTCTTCAGTTGGGATTTCGCTTCGGACCCCCTAATGATAACACTGTGAACTCTGGTGAGTGGTGTAGTGTGAAATACAATGGAGCTCAGCGACATTAAGACTTAACCATAAGGTTGATTTATCACATAGAGCAGGAATCAAACTTGAACATGCTCAGAAGTCAGACAGAGAGAGATAACAAAGCACACTGGTTCCTAACAATTTAAACCTCTGTTAGAGGAGACGTGTAGTTGATCTAATCAAATGAATTAATATGCTTAACACACACTACCTCCAACATGGGTTTTAATGTGTCGCCATAGCTGGCATCCTTCAATATAGAAGATTGAGGTTGCCATGATTCTGCATGCACTTCCCTCAACTTTAAAACAGCAGGCAACAGTGCCAGTTATAAGCTTATTGTGGGGATTCCAAGATAGAAAAAAATCACCTAAGTGCAGCAGGAGGGGAATTAGTAGTAATTAGGGAAAAGAGATGTCTAAAGTGGGCAACACATTTTAAACAAATTAAATAAATGATAGGCAAATTGCTACCATAAAGAATGTTTTGATTTATTTGGACTCCATATAGTTAAGTTTTCTGATTGAACAATTGTCTTTGTTTATTTTTCATTGCAAAAGCAGCTGCAGAAACCCACCTACTAACTGATCCTGTTAATACATGCATAGAAAATGTTGAAAATAAGCATTATAGATTTCCAATTGGCCAAAGATGAATCTACAGGGAAAACAGTGACACATATGGATCTCCCATCTGTACATCAATATACTGTATTGATTATATTTGCATTTGAAGATAAGTATTAATGCAGAAACAAATAATGCAACAAGTTTAAATGTCTTTCTTTATGCACTTATTGCATGTTTCCCCTTACTATTGTGTGCACACTATAACCTTTTGTTATAATTAACATATGTTGGTCCCTTACTTAATTTCTGCATGTTTGCTTTTCTATTTTTATTCATTAGGCACACAATTAAATATATGCTGTTATTATAAAGGAATTGGACTGAAGGGTAATGGTATAATATTAAATTGAAAATGAAAGGAAATGTGTGAGTGCTGATCAGTCGCACAACTTTCTGTTTCAGGTATTATGTTAAATACATCTGTTGCATGAAGATTCATTTTTTTTTTACAAATCAGCTTTCTGAGGCTATGATCAATCAGAGTGAAGTTCATGTGTTGATTAGTAACTGACAGGCGGCCCAACATGTCATTAGCATAACGTGTATTGCAAGGAGAAAGTGTTTATCGGTAAAGTGTTTGTTTCTATTCAAATTTACATTGGATTAAAACTGAAGACTGAAGAGGATCCATCCTGGATTTAGGTGGGTAATAAATTAACAAAAGGGTGTCAGGAAGTGTTTATTTTATGAAAATATTTTTTTGAACAGTGTCAGTATTTTTAATTATTATTATGTCATGTGGCACTATAGGTCCCAACCACAGGAACAGAAAATATAACCATGAAAGTTAATGACAGCGCTCATACACTACTTAACTAAAGAATATACAATGAAATAATGTAAAAGATCTAAAATACACACACACACACATATATATATATATATATATATATATATATATATATATATATATATATAGATAGATAGATACAAGTTAACCCGTGCATGATACTCATGCCTTCTAGTCAAATCAAGCTACTTAAGGTGTTAAAAAGGTTCTTGTCATGCATTTGGGCCATAGCCCAGGCCTCAGCCACCAACCACTCCCAACTGTCACTTCTCCTTCAAGAAATATATATATATTTTTTTTAAATCTTTATACACACTTTTAACAATTAACAAATTAAATTAACAAATTAAAAACATCTTAGTATACCAAATTTCAGCCCTTTCTGAATTTTTTTTTCCACACACACTAAGAATTTAGTAGGTCAGTGTATAACTCCACCCAGCAGGTGGCGCTGCAGCTTGGTTTTATTTTTTCCACACACACACAGATAGACTAACACACGCCACTAGACATTTATATAATAGATATATATATATATATATATATATATATATATATATATATATATATATATATATACACATATATACATACATACATACATACATACATACACATACATACATACAGTACATTTTAGTGCCTGTTTCTCGAAATTAAATTTTTTGTCTGCAGAAATAGAAAAACTGCACTTACATACTTGGATGCAATCTACTGCTTGGGAAAAGGCTAGAAGGTATGGATAATTCCTCAGTGAAGAGTGATACCCAAAAACTGAAAATTTCTGAAATCATGTCAGCACTTTTTAACCCTTGTTCTTTCCTGGTCACCCCCCTCCCCTCCCCACCTCCCTTCTGTGATATCACAAAAGGTGTGCTGGCATGCTTATCTGTTTTACAACCACTGTATCTGTTTTACAACCATTGTATTGCCCTAATGCCAACTTCAGTCTAGTTGTAGAAGATTAATTACTGCCACTGCCATCCCTTGCACCTGGAACTGATTAATTTTGGGTGTTAGCTTTAGGTACTGCAGTATCTCTTTACTGTTAACAATGGCTGTTCTTCTGACATTATTATGTATCAGGACTGCTGAATAGCAGGCAGACCATTGAATACGGGACACAGGGTTCAACACAGGACATACAGTTTACCTCTTATCTGTAGATCACAGGATGCAGCAGGAAATAGGCTTCAGACAGGATTTTGCAAGCAAAAAGTTGCTCTTAGAAAAACTGTTACACATAAGACTGTGGTACTGATGATCATCTCAGAGAGGTTAGATGGAAGACACTTTACATGGGTTAGGTTGCACCTTTTAATACAGTATCTTACACACATGCTGGCAGAAGGTAAACCTTCCCACCTCCATGCATGGCACTTCCAAGTCTAGGATATCATATGTAGTCAACATTCATTAAAAATTGGGTTTAACAGAATTTAAAGCAATTTGTGATTATCCAACTTATTAGCAGGTTCCCTATCTCTCTAGTCACACAGGCACAGGATGCAAACAAGAATAATCTCCTGTTGACAAATGTAACACTGACCTTAGACAAAATAATCAATATGTGATTTCCTGTGTTCATGTGAAATAACAATATGCTGTCTCAAAAATGGCAATACCTTAAAAAATGAATGCATTTATAATACACTTATATATTTCTACACCTGCCACACATAGCTGGGACCTAACCCTAATGGTGCTTACAGTGTCTGGCATAATCTTCTCCCAGTACTCCAGTGCCATACATGGAATTTAACAAAATACACTTCAATAAATTAGGCATTTCAATTATCCTTTACACTCAGTGTATAGAGTCAAATCTTAACCCTTTATGGTGCTGCAACACTGGGCATTAACCCCTTTAGTATTGTAGTGGCATTTTATTAACCATGTGGGGGAATGAAAGGGTTCACTATACAGCAAAGGTAATTTATTGCAAAAGCCATTTTGTAATGTCATGTGCTTAATTTCATGCCATATAAAAGGGAATGCAGAAGGATTGGTATTTTAATCTAACATTGATTCTGGGAGTCAAAAATTTTGTTTTTTTTTTTATGGGAGGAGCAAA
Organism: Mixophyes fleayi; assembly: GCF_038048845.1. Classification (NCBI taxonomy): domain Eukaryota; kingdom Metazoa; phylum Chordata; class Amphibia; order Anura; family Limnodynastidae; genus Mixophyes; species Mixophyes fleayi. The sequence continues at coordinate 149,232,757 of NC_134404.1, forward strand.
CTGGTATAAAGGAGACATTAGATGTTGGCTTACACTTTTAAAAAGATGGCTTTTGCACGAACTAGGGTAACTTTATTTAAGGAAAGTACAATTTTGGGGGCCTCATTTGCGGGCCATGTAGCAACCACACCCCTGCACCAGTTATTGTTACATTCCTGGACATAAATAAGATACAAATAAGCAGTATTTTTGGGGAAGAGTATAAAAGATATACTTAATTAAGAGTGTTCCAACATGGATATTAGGCAGGACCTTGAAGTAACAATTACATTTGATGTCAATTTCAAAAGACACCATTCTCCCAACAAGTAGAACTAAGAAATTCCTCACCTTGGACTATTACTATTCTTATTCATTTGCTCGCCCACCCAGTGACTCCACTTGTAGTATTGCCAGGTATAGCAGCTGGTAAAGTTTAAATGTGAATAGTACTGTGTAAGTGTGTCAAAGGAAACAAGAGATCACCAGCTTGGGGGGAATTAGCAAATCAGAGTTGTGGGGAAGAAGCCTTTGCAGTCCTACTAGATAGTGGAGGGGATGGGTGTTGTAAAAATATATTAGAAAATGGAGTTATTCTTAAAAATTTTGTTTTATTTACTTTTATATAGACTTTTGAGTGTATTATGCACTTTGATAAGCTTTTCCTTACATTTTCCTTACACCAGGTATAGTATCAAACTAACTAGACATAGAATATAAAGCTTTTTTATCGTTTTGTCTAGGGGAGCATAGACAGACTTCATTAACGGAATGCTATTGCTGCTAAGCCACAAAAATTACATCAGTGACTTTCCTTGACTCTAAAAAACAAGGCAATTTTACAACCTGCTTTAAATTGTTTTTCACCAGATTTACCTCTAAGGTATCCTGAAGACAAGAACAGGAATGTTTTTTTCAGAGATTTCCTATCCAATCATATTAAGTAAATTGGAAAAAGTCAGTATGTTTTCCTGTTTGCTGGTTATTTCTGGAACATCTGTTCAAGGAAGCATAGCCTGCAGAAATACCAGCAATTTGAGCAATTCTGAGTCAAGAATCATTAGAGGGTCTAGGTGAAATTACAGAAGCGGAAACTAAGATTATGACAAGCACACTCATCTAGACACTTAAATGTGTATCTAAACGTTTACTTCACTTCTTTCCATATGAAGTATTTTTCTCTTAAACTAGTTAATGTTATAGAACAGTGTAATCCAAGTTTTTCATGCATTGGCATATACATATCATTTTAAATAGATACATATCTGTCAAAAAATGTTAGACAATAGAAGATTCTGAAAAAATGTATGGGCCATCTCTGTAGGTACATCCATCCAGTGGATAGATGTTGGATGTCTAATTACTCAGTGTAATCTACCAAAACAAGAATTAATCTCATTTTTCTATCTACAGTTATGTAGATTTAAAAAGTACATATCACACATTAGACTAGTTTACAGTAGACTGAAATCAGATTTGTGCAATATAAAAATACACTAACTACTAATGTTTTCCTACCTTTGAACTTTGTTATCCCACTACTTTGGAGTGGAATGCACACAAGAAGGAGGTATAGCTATGTCACGTAAGGGTGCACCACGTGACCGCAGGGCATGCATAGCACTTCTAAAGCACTAGGCCACCCCTTGCCCCATATTCTCTCTTCAAAACACCTCTTGAATGCTGTGAGCATCTACCAATGATATGCATGTCAATAAAAGGAGACCCATCAGCGAGACATATATTTTGAATATCCTGCAATTGTGACAAAAGTCTTGATCCAAAGGGATGGTGGGACAGTTGGGAGATATCTATTGCATATTTCAGTTATTACTAATTCATTTTATTAATATATCTCCAAAAAGAGATTATATAGTACAATTAAAATGTGCAAAAATGCATCTGTTTATTTTTTTGCTATAAAGCATCCTTGTACACCATGCTCATAAATAAGTACACGATGAAAGACAAAATTAGTAAGCTCTTCCAAGCCCTACATATTTGTAACTCATGCATTCTATGTTCAAATGTACAGACTCATGCCAAAACTTTGCTTGCACACTAAACTAAATATATTCTCCAGGTTTCAGGTTGTGATTAAGCATCTCAGGGGTGAAAGGGCTATGAATCAAGTCTCTCAATATTAATATTACCATTATATTGCTTTCCAGTGCACAAATCTGTGTGTATTTACCAAGTTTCTCCTTTGTGTTATAAAGCAAATGCAACTTCCCAAAAAACAAAAATATAGATCTATATGGCGCACTATGTGGACTATCTGCACCAAATTAGGATTAATAAAATCACCTTTTAAAAATATTGTATTAAAGAAGACAATTAGTACCAATTCAAGATTAGTAGCGCAGCTCTCAAGGGTTTACACACCATGCTAAGGAGCATGGTCCGTAACAGTAGCCAATGCTCTGCTGATTCCATACCTGAAGAGTTCCAAATTTCTACTGGCATTAATGTAAGCACAAAAACTGTATGACGGGAGGTTAATGGAATGGCCGAGCAGCTGCATGCAAACCTCATATCACCAAGACCAATGCCAAGCGTCGGATGGAGTGGTGTACACCCACACCCACACTGGACTCTGAGTGACGAGTCACGATTCTCTGTTTGGCAGTCAGGGTTTGGCAGATGCCAGGAGAACATTACCTGCCTGACTGCATTATGCCAACTGTGAAGTTTGGTGGAGGAGAGATAATGATACGGGGCTGTTTTTCAGAGTTTGGGATAGGTCCCTTATCTTCGGTGATGGGCAACCTTAATGCTTCAGCATACCAAGTCATTGTTATGACAATGACAATGCTATGCTTCCAACTTTGTGGCAATTGTTTGGGAAAGGCCCTTCTCTATTCCAACATAACTGTGCCCCTGTGCACAAAGCAAGGATTACAAAGACATGGTTTGATGAGTTTAGTGTGAATAAACTTGACTGGCCCGCACAGAGCCCTGACCTCAACCCCATTGAACACCTTTGGGATGAACTGGAATGGAGATTGCGAGCCAGGCTCTCTCGTCCAACATCAGTGCCTGATCTCATAAATAGTCTACAGAATGAATGGACACAAATTCCCACAGAAACACTCCAACATCTTGTCGAAAGCCTTCCAAGAAGAGTAGAAGCTGTTATCCCTGCCAAAGAGGGACCAGCTCCACTTAGTATATGTATTTGAATACAATGATATTACAGTCCCTGTTTTTGTAATGATCAAGCGTCTGAATACTTTCTTCCATATAGTGTATGTGATGGATCTATACCCTGACACTGGTGTCGGATTTACACACTTTCCATCAGCTCCAGAGATTATTACAGGAAATAACAAGCATTTCCTACTTGATGACGAGGTACCGATATATCTTTGATTAAAGTAAATAGCATACTCTACTGTACAGAGGTCATTTATGATGTGCAGGTGAAAAATTTAGCATCCTCTGTTGGGAAGTTCTTGATAATGTATGCTAAGCGCAGCTCATATTTCTCAGAGACGAGATTTGACATTTTAGTTTTGAGCAAATACCACTATCTGTCCACCAAGGAAATACATAAGTGGATGCCTTCATTCTGCTTTTGGGAATGTACCTATGCATTTGGGAAAAGCCTGGATGTTCCTATGCATATAAAATACACATACCCATTTCAACAGCACCTGGTCAGTATAAAAGCTGTTTAATTGAATGTATAGCATAATTTCCAGTTATTGGCACCAAATGAGCACCTATAAAAAAAGCAATCCCTTTGTGTGCACAAATATTTACTAACTAAGGAATTCCATTATCAATGTGCCTTATCAACCCTTCACATTTTATGTCAATATCTCATCTTGTAAGATTAAATCTAATTTTTGCAAGTGGATACAATATAAGGTGATTGAGTGCACTCAGCCAGTAATTTATAAAGGAATGCCGTTAATCTGCCCAGCTCTTTCCATTAGATTTAAACATTTGCACTCCCTTGAATATATGCTGTGATGCAGCACTTCTCAGATATACCTGTGCTATTTTATAGAACTCATGCAATTGCACAAGAAGATGCGTGTAACATCGCAAAGTGGCATATGCTTATGTGTTCTTAAATGATCATTAGTATGTTTTGAATTGCCAACTGATGTAGACTGTTAAACATTTGTACATTTTATAATTTAATATATGGATGTTTATATATACAAATAAAGGTAAACAACATGAGGACGCCTATTTAATGTGGACAGCAGCGTTGCCCTCCTTATCACTATCTCAGGATGGAGACAACTTGGCATTGCCGATAGAAAAAAATGTTTTCTTGTTAAAATAAAATATTGTTTTCTTTTTTTTTTTAGGTTCCCTGGTGAGATTTTATTGATAAATCTGGGTGATATCTATATAATCAGCTTAATAACTAGGCCCCACAAGGTGAACATGAATAGTTTTCATTAAAGAGCCAGTCCTATTTGGAAGCTTGTCTCGCTATTAACATGCAAGAGGAAATTTGTGTCTAGCAATAAATGATAACTTGGACGTTTATATAATACCTAAATGACAAATATCAATATATTACCTTTTTTAAAATTCCAAAGTGGCAACAAGTACAATTATTTAAAAACAGGCAGTTTAAATCATAAATAAGATACATACAACTAAGAATAACTGCACATTCCAGGTTTTTTTTTTATTATCTTTAGCTTTTTTTAATAAACTCATCACCGTATTAGAGCCTGCATGCATCATGGGTGCTCTACATGACAAAAATGAGAAACACTAAATATACTAAACAGGAGACTCATTACAAACAAATAAATCTCATCAATCCTGCGCATTACTGTATTATGATGACACAGACTTTTGCAAAATATTGAAACATAAACATGTGACGTTATATTTCTAGTTTTATGATGTGTAAAGATACCCTTTTCCAATGGATAAACAAAGCAGATTGTCTGAACATAAAAACAACAATAAACATGATATATTATTATTATTATTATTATTATTATTAACAAAGCATACTTACCTTTGTCTTGTCTCTCATTGAACCCTTTCCCAAGATAGACATTTTTGCACCAGTTTCTTCTTGTAATCTCTTTAAAGAGTTTCCTCGTGGTCCAAGTAACTTCCCAACAAAATTAAACTAAAAATAAACATACATGTTGTTTATAAGTTAGATATTATCACACCAGTACTACTACTATGTTACATATATTATATAGGTTTTAATGGTGTTTGCATATAGATAAGTAAATCTCCACTGAATCACATTACAAAATTCACCAATCATTTGATTAAGTAATACAGAAATGTAAGTCAAATAGTTCTGGAAATATGGGTGAGACGTTTGGACCAGTAATTAGAACAAGCAGAATGTCAATGGAATTTTTATATCATTAATTCATCTGTATCTGATTATAGAGATCACTGTATAGTGTGGTTATTAGATATTTTTTAAATAACAACATCTTTCAAATCTATAACAGTTCCCTCAAATCAACATCACAATAATGTGCATTCCCATTTAGTATGTAGTTTCATCATCAAATGTATTGACTGCCAACAAGAATCAGAGTTTATCCTATGGTTGTAGTGTTTGCTACAATCATAGAAGCCATAGTGAGTATTGAGTTACTTACAAGATTGTTAATATTCTGGTGGAGACCTGTATACCGAAGAAATCTTTTTAGGAAAAGTTTGGACCAATCCATAAGTGATTAAAAACACCAATGACAATAAGGTTATTTACAAGCCGCAGACCAGTAATACTTCTTTATATGATTTTTGCCTACAGATCTATACTCATTACCGCAAATGTATGTAGTTGAATAAAGAACCAGCACACCATCATGACTTCAGCAAATTACTGTCTTTATTCTAATGTTATTTACTTATTGAGTGAGGACAGAGTTAAGTTACAGTATGTTCCCCACAAAACTATGTGCAAAAATAGGCACGTAACTTCACAAAACAGGATTTGTGCTGTGGTTTTGCACTTTTATGGTTGATAAGTGACCTTTCTTTACTAACATAAAAGTGGGAGTGTATACATTGGTTTGCTATACCGTCACTTCTCCAAGTGCTTTCATTGTAAAACTATCAAACTCCATTCACTTAAATTCCCATTATATTTTTCACACCCCCAGTTGTAAATTTCCATACCTCTACTTCTAAATTTCCACGTCGACCTTTGACTAACATAATATCTCACTAATAAGTGACAGGACTGACAACATCTGAGTTCAGAACCAGATTAATAATATTCCCACCCACCAACAAGAGCATACCTGACATTTCTATCTCTGTTGATAATATGACCATAAATCCCACCCCACAAGCTCGCTGCCTAGGTGTAATCCTTGACTCACACCTATCCTTTGTTCCCCACATTGACTCTATATCTAAATCATGTTACATACATCTAAAGAACATTTCCAGAATTTGCACATATCTCGCGCAAGACACTGCTAAAACCTTAATTCATGCACTTATCATCTCCCGCATTGACTATTGCAATTCTCTCCTTACTGGTCTTCCCTAAAACAGAATCAAACCCCTACAATCTATTTTGCACACTATTGCAAGAGTGATTTTCCTTGCAAATCGTTATTCCTCTGTTGAATCACTCTGTATGTCTCTACACTGGCTGCCTGTTTTCTACCGAATCCAATATAAAATACTTTTACTAACCTACAAGGCCATCAACAAAGCTGCACCAACATACATCTCCTCTCTTGTCTCTAAATATATCCCAACTTGGCAACTCCGTTCTACACAAGATATGCGTCTCTCATCCACCCTCATTACATCCTCTCATTCCCGGTTACAGGACTTTTTCGGGCTGCACCCACTCTATGGAATTCTCTCCCTTGCACAATAAGACTCTCCTCTGGTCTACAAACTTTCAAGCGTTCTCTGAAAACCCACCTCTTCAGACAAGCTTATAATATTCCTGAACCACCCTCTTAACCTCACTACATTACCCTATTGCCACCCGTTACACAATTTCACACAAGACAACTACCCCTTGACCAACATTGTCGTGTGACAGGATCATTTAGCTTATGAGTCACTTTTACCTTTACAGCCTGGCTGGGCCGAAATGCAAAATGTAGACATAGCCTTAGCCTCATGTGTCAAACTCTCATTGTCCCATAGATTGTAAGCTTGCGAGCAGGGCCTTCTCACCTCTTTTTCTGTTTTACCCAGTTTGTTTATTAGTTTACTATGTTTGTCCCGAATTGTAAAGCGCTACGGAATATGTTGGCGCTATATAAATAAATAAATGATGATGATGATGATGATGATGTTTTAGACAGCACAACCACCTTTTTTAAAAAAATAAAAAAAAATTCACATATCAAAAGGAAGTAGGGGGTATGGGGAAGGGGGTACAGAAAGAGAAGGGGAGGCAGGGCGTGGGATACAAAGACAATTGGATCCAATGACAATCATATGGTATACAAACTTACCAGACACAAACAGTTAAATATAGAGTAGGCGTTCAGTCACGTGAAGGAAGGTCCAAAAAGGAGAAGAGAGAAAATAAGTGATTTCAAAGAAATGGGAGAGGAGGGGGGAGTGGAATGTTAGTAGAGGAAAGTAGGGAACAAGGTTGTGTGCAGTGAGCTGAAAATAAGATTTATACTACAGGTGATCGACGTAATAGGAAGTTCAGGCATTCCGTGTGGAGGGGAATTGAAGTGAATGGTTGTGGATAACTCTGGTAATATGTTCCGTTTTGTGTGTTTCCCAAACTTTCAGAATGAGTCTTTGAATGGTGGGAGATTCCGTTTTTTCCAAATTAGAGCTATCAGGCATCTTTCAGCCATGAGACTATGTCGGATCAGTTTCTTTGTGTGCGTCATAACATCGGGGACTGTACATGGGAGAAGATGATAGGAGTTGTTATCTGAGAGTAGGACATGGTTGATACATTCAAGCAAGTGGAGGATCTCATTCCAGAAGTGTGCTATTTTTGGGGCAAGTCCACCATATATGGGAAAGGGTACCTTCCCTACCACATCCTTGCCAGAATGAAGTAGAAACATTTGGGTAAGTGGCACCAAGTCTCATCAGCACTATGTACCACCAAGAAAGAAGTTTGTATGAATTTTCTTTGAGTTGTGTACATATGGACCTTTAAGCAACAGCTTCATAGTTCAAGCCTCCAGCCAAAGAACCTTACCCATGTCTTCCTCATACGTAAGCTCCTGTCCTTCCTTGGTCATTTGGTTAGGCTTAATGAACAGCAAATAAAACGTTGAGATCAGGCCACTGTAGGGGGATATGACAAGAGAGAAGGCTTCCAGCACAGAGGGAACATGAGGGTGTTTGCATTTTATTTTGTCATGATAGAAATGGCAAATCTGAAAATACTGATAGAAAGTTGAGGAAGGGAGCTCAAAGCTAGTCTGTAGGCCAGAGAACTCTGGAGAGAGGTTTGTGGGGACCATGTCGTGAAAGAATTTAATGACATGGGACGTACAGCATTTAAATGTGCTGGGGTTTAATCGTGGAGAGAAGTCAGGGTTATTCCAGAGAAGGGATATGTAGGGAAGATTAGATATCAAGTCAAAAGCTTGGTGCAAAAGTTACAGACCAACAACGATAATCGCAGATTTGAAGGCAGTTGGGAGGGACGGGGTCAGTGCTTGGGATCAATCCAGAACAAGGAGTAGGTATGAGAGTGTGAGTCAACATTCCTTGTGTGAGATGTGCGGCCAGATAATACATATGGAGTAGGGGATGCCTAAACCTCCATCTCTTGAGTGTCATTAAAGCACCCTAAGGTGAACACTGAGTCTTCTGGAGGCCCAAACAAATCAAGTTATGTTATTTTGAAGGTCTTTGAGAACATTGGAGGGTGTTCTGATTGTGAGGGTTTAGAAAAGGTAGAGGAGTATTGGGAGCAAGTTCGACTTAAGTGCTGCTATTCTACCAATCCAAGAAATATGTTGAAAAGCCCAAGAACATAGATCCTTTTAAAGGGCATCAATCAGTGGGGGAAAGTTTGCCTGGAATGGGTGCTCATAGTGTTTGGTGAGAAAAAAGGCTGAGATATTTTAATTTGTGAGGTTGACAGTGAAATTGGTAATTGGATTGTAGGGTTTATAAAAGGGACAGGGGACATTGAGAGGGATGGCTTCATTTTTTTTGCATTCATTTTAAAGTTTGAGAGTCAACTGTTGTAACGATACTGGTGGTATTACCTGAAGCCCAATAGCCGAGTAGATATTCAGAGAGTAGTCAGACGTTTGCCGGGTCAGTACACAAGCGGGTAGTCAGACGTTTGCCGGGTCGGTACACAAGAGGGTAGTCAGACGTTAGCCGGGTCAGTACACAAGAGGGTAGTCAGACGTTAGCCGGGTCGGTACACAGGACGGTAGTCAGACGTTTGCCGGGTCAGTACACAAGCAGGTAGTCACAGATGCAAGGTAGAATAGCAGGTAGCAGGAGCTGAGCAAGAATACTAAAGCATTGGTCTGAATCAGGAAGTGCCATTTATAGGCCCAAACAGGAAACAGGATCCAAGATGGTTTCTCTTTGATTCCAAACTGGCCATCTTGGATAAGGGCAAATCTAAGGGCAGGTTTGCAAATACAGAGACCTCTAGTGGTCGGAGGTGCAAATGTCAAAGTAATTCCTTACAGTATTCCCCCCTTTCAATAACGTCCTCTGGACGGTGCTTTGCAGGGTTTCTCCGGGTATCTTTGATGAAATTCACGCAGCAATCAAGGTCATGGACATTAACTTCTGGTTCCCATGATTTGTCTTCTGGTCCATATCCCTGCCATTGTATCAAATACTGAAGTTTATTTCTAAATATTCGTGAATCTAGTATTTTCTCTACCAAAAATTATTCATGTTCATCAATTTGAACAGGATCTGGAGGAGGCAAGGTGCGACCAGGAAAAGGATTTAAAACTACTGGCTTCAGTAAAGAAACATGAAAGACAGGATGAACCTTCATAGATACTGGGAGTTCAAGTCAAAAGGCAGCTGAACTGACTTGTGCCAAAATTTTAAAAGGACCTATATATTTCGGTCCTAATTTAGGAGTAGGCACGCTTACTTTTAGGTTTCGTGTAGAAAGCCAAACATTCTCGACAGCATTTAAAACTGGTGCAGCTTTACGATGTCTGTCTGCAATTTTCTTATAACTGTCCTGTGCATGTTGCAATGTCTCTCTTAATACTTCGAGGTTAGTTTGTAGTGACTCTAGTCTGGATGTAACAGCAGGTATAGAAGAATCCTGTGGAAAATTGGGGAGTAGGTCTGGATGATACCCCAAATTGGCATAAAAAGGACTTTGTTTTTTGGATGAGTGTTGCGAGTTGTTGTATGAGAACATTAATCCAGTCATCTTGCAGATAGCAAATGTAGCACCGTAGGTATTGTTCTAAAGTCTGATTGGTGCGTTCTGTTTGTCCATTGGATTGAGGATGGAAAGCAGTTGATAATCTGATATTAATGTTAAGAGCACTACAAAACTGCTTCCAAAAACGTGAAGTAAATTGTACTCCTCGGTCAGAGACTACATCATCAGGGACTCCATGTAGACGAAACACTTCCCTGATTAGTAATTCTGCTGTTTCTTTTGCAGAAGGAAGTCCACGACAGGGCCCAAAATGAGCCATTTTTGTGAGTCAATCTACAACCAGAATTGTAGTCATACCCTTGGAGGATGGTAAATCTACAAAAAAATCCATAGAGATTGAACACCATGGACGAGAAGGAACTGGCAAAGGCTGCAAAAGTCCAAGTGAAGCAGTGCGGAGAGTTTTAAACCGGGCACAAGTACTGCACGATGATACAAATCTTTTAACATCCTCCTTGTATTTCGGCCACCAGAAGGAACGAGATAATAATTCATGAGTCTTGAAAACACCTTTATGGCCTGCCAGTCTAGAGTCATGGACAAATTGCAGTACTCTTAATCGTGCTGCTGCTGGTACATACAAGCGGTGTCCATACTTCCAAATGTTATTTCGATAGGTTAAGTGTAAATCTGTAGGGGGTTCTAAAAGTATCGGATCAGTTCTATAACCCTCTTTGATGTCAGACAACAGCTCACCAGTGCCAATAGCTCCCAAGAAATTTGACTTAGAGAGGATTGTCTTTTCCGGATCAAGCTGTGGTGAGTCCTCCATATATGCTTTGGATAGTGCATGAGCTTTCCCATTTCGGGATCCAGGTCTATAAGAGATAACAAAATCAAAACGATTTAGGAATAAACTCCATCTGGCTTGTCACAGAGAAAGTCTTTTTGCAGACCGAACAAACTCTAGGTTCCGGTGGTCAGTAAGTACGGTAATTTGATGTGCAGCACCTTCAAGCAAATGTCTCCATTCAGTAAATGCAGCCACAATGGCTAATAGTTCTTTATTTCCCACATCATAATTTCTTTCTGAAGCAGTCATTTGACGGGAGAAAAAAGCACATGGATGTAATAGCGACTTCTCTCCTATTCTCTGTGATAATATTGCCCCTACTGCTGAATCTGAAGCATCTGCCTCAAGGATAAAAGGAAGTTCTGGGTTGGGTTATATCAATATGGGATCTGTTGTAAACCTTGTCTTAAGCAGAGAAAAAGCCCCTTCAGCTTCTGGAGACCAATGGAAAGGTGATCCCTTCTTGGTTAGTTGAATAATTGGCGTCACAATCTTGGAAAAGTTTTTAATGAAACGTCTACAGAAGTTGGCAAACCCTACGAACCTTTGTACCTCCTTTACATTTCTTGGAGCTGGCCAATCTACTATAGCTTGGACCTTGCTAGGGTCCATTCTCAAACCTTGAGGTGAGATGATATAGCCCAAGAACTGAATCTGTGTTTGGTGGAATTCACACTTCTCCAACTTAATGTACAAAGAGTGTCTGCGAAGACATTCCAGTACACTACGAACTTGTTGTTGGTGCTCCTCTTGGGAATTTGAGAAAATTAGAATGTCATCGAGATAAATGACAACAAATTGGTCAATTAAATCTTTAAAAACATCATTCATGAAATGTTGGAATGTAGCAGGAGCATTGCACAGTCCAAAGGGCATCACTAGATGTTCAAAATGTCCATATTTACATCAGAAAGCAGTCTTCCATTCATCGCCAGATCATATGCGAACTAAATTATATGCCCCTCGCAGATCTAATTTGGTAAAAATTCTTGCTGAGCGAAGCCTTTCCAGTAATTCTGAAATAAGTGGGAGTGGGTAACGGTTCTTGATTGTAACCTTATTCAATGCTCTCTAGTCAATACATGGTCGCAATGAACCATCCTTTTTCTTCACAAAGATAGGTGCACCGGCTGGAGACGTGGAAGGGCGAATAAAACCCTTTTCTAAACTTTCATCCACATAATTCTTGAGGACCTTTAACTCAGGCTCGGCTAATGGGTAAATACGTCCAAAGGGTATAGCAGCCCCAGGTAACAAATCCACAGGACAATCATAGGGTCTGTGAGGTGGTAATTTGTCAGCATTCTTCTTACTACAGACATCAGAAAAGTCTTTATATTGTGGAGGTAGCTGATCCAAAACATGAGGAAGGGAATTATATAACTTGCTCACCTCTTCAACAGAGGATTCAGGTTTAGTCTCCGGAACATATGTCTCTTGTGAAAAAGAAATAGTCTTTGATTCCCAGTTAATGGATGGATTATTTGCAGCCAACCAAGGAATTCCCAGAATAATAGGAAACTGGGGAGCAGAGATCAGTAAGAATGTCAGAGTCTCATGATGGTTTGGCTCAATTACGAGGTCCAAGGGTTCGGTTTCATGAGTAACTGGACCAGAGTTCAAAGGAGAACCATCCACAGTTTCCATTAACACGGGTATCTGTTTCTCTCTAAATTCAATCTTATTTCTTTTATCAAACATAATGTCCATAAAATTGCCGTTCGCACCAGAGTCCACAATTGCTGTACTGGAAATGCAGTGTGCACCGATCTGGAATCGAATTGGAATTGAGAAATGTGAGTTATTATTCTCCTAATTCTTCTCAGTTGATGCTAAAGAGGAGAGACAAGGAATAATTGCGTTCACATGCTGAGGAATGTCGGAAATCACAGACTCCTGGTCTGAAAAGTCTGCATCTGCTAGGCTAGCCACTGTCTTCAGAGGACTTCTAGGACAATTTGAGACATAATGTCCTGGTTTGCCACAATAAAGGCACAAGTTCTCTTGACGTCGTTGCTCCCTTCTCTCAATGGAACTACGTTTGTGGAGTGTGTCTACTTGCATGGGTTCAGACTCAAATTCCTTAGTGGATTTTACCTCAGAATTCCCATAATAGTTTGAACTTGTGGGTTCTCGATAACTGGGGTATGTCCAGGTTAAGGCCTTCCTTTCTTGTCGTCTCTCAATCAGTCGAGCATCAATTCGAATGCAATGGTTGATGAAAGGCTCAAGTTCAGAGGGTGCCTCTGCTCGGGCTAATTCAACTTTAGTGGTCTCAGAAAGTCCCTTATGGTAGACAGACAGCTGCGCCTCAGAATTCCAAGTAGTGTCAAGGACCCATCTTCGAAAATCTGCAGTATATTCCACAACTGAGCGTCTCCCCTGACGTAATTTCAATAAAGTCTTTTCAGCAGTATCTTTCCGGTTCGGATCATCAAAGGTTTGTTTCATTACTTTGAGGAAGTCATCAAATTTCTGTAATATTGGACTAGAATTTTCAATATAGGGAGAAGCCCATGCAAGGGCGGTGTCCTTAAGTTGCAAAAGCATACACTTGACCTTTGACTTATCAGAGTGGAAATGTGACTCATACAGTTGGAAATGCAGCTGGCATTGATTGATAAATCCGCGAAACCTTTGAGGGTCCCTCCAAACCGAGCTGGTGGGAGAGGGAGAGCAGCAGGGGATGGTGCCATTACAGGCACTTGTGGTGACTCCTTCTCCAACTCTGAGATACGTTCCTCATGTTGAGACAGTCGAATTAGAAATTCCTGGAAACCACTATGTGCGTCATGAGTCTTTTGTGAGATAACTTGAAACTCTTGCTTTACCTGTGATTCGAGAGCCACAAAACTGTCCTTCAGGAATTTCAGCTCCGCCTGGCATTCAATCAGCACGGTGGTTAAACTTGCCACGCGCCGCTTAATAGGTATATCTTCGGCGGGATCCACTCCAAGGCTTGAGTATCCTGTAACGATACTGGTGGTATTACCTGAAGCCCAATAGCCGAGTAGATATTCAGAGAGTAGTCAGACGTTTGCCAGGTCAGTACACAAGTGGGTAGTCAGACGTTTGCCGGGTCGGTACACAAGAGGGTAGTCAGACGTTAGCCGGGTCGGTACAAAGGAGGGTAGTCGGACGTTTGCCGGATCGGTACACAAGCAGGTAGTCACAGATGCAAGGTAGAATAGCAGGTAGCAGGAGCTGAGCAAGCAGAATACTCAACCATAGGTCTGAACCAGGAAGTGCCATTTATAGGCCCAAACAGGAAACAGGATCCAAGATGGTTTCTCTTTAATTCCAAACTGGCCATCTTGGATAAGGGCAAATCTAAGGGCAGGTTTGCAAATACAGAGAGACCTCTAGAGGTCGGAGGTGCAAGTGTCAAAGTAATTCCTTACAACTGTACTCAGCTATCTCATCTAACACAAGCGGGACAGTGCTTTGAGGGATGGTTAGTGTAAGTAGGGTGTCATCAGCATAGAAATCTCATTTGTGGTTGTGGGGTTCAACATTGATACTCCTGATACCTGGGTGGTTGCAGAGGATCTCTGATAGGGGTTCCATTGTAACTGCAAAGAGAAGGGGGGACAAGTGGCACTCTCCATTTTTAATAGAGGGTGATGAGCAACCATTAGTGAGGAGGGATGCCGTAGGGTTGTGATAGAGTGCAGAGACTAAAAATGGAGCCAGAGTGTCATGAATCACACTACGAGTTGAGTTATCAGAACCTGTTGTGGACGACCTATAGCAACCTCCTTTCCCATAGAACCAGATATGTTCGCCGGTACTCGGTTGTCCCCAGGACTTATTCTCGAGTAGTGATAACTCAACTCCGTTAGGTAGGCACCACAGAGGACTTGACAGTGGGATGATAACCTGATATACTTCTTGACCAGATGAAGCAGGAACTCTGAGTGAGTAACAGGATGCAGTACCAACCTCCAACAGTATAACAGATTGGCAGTGTGTAGGATGGTGTAATACCAGCTGTGGCCTGTGTGAGATGGAGCTAGAGAGCAGCACAGTGTCAGGGATAATGACGGAGCAAGATAGAGCAGTAAATCTGTACTCTGAAACACTGCTGACACAGGTGAGTCTGATAGAGCGGATAGCTGGCACCATGATCCTGCGGCAGGGAGGAGATCTCTCAGACGAAAAGGCAGAGTCGGAATCCAGGCAGAAGTCAGGGCCACAAGCAAACAAGCAAGGTCAGTATACAACGGGTATTAAACAGGAAAAACAGGCAGACTATTCACAGAACAAAAGCACGGAGAAGCAAGTATGTGCACGCTGTAACCCAGCAAAGGCAGAGTGAAGCTGACAGGTATTTAAACCAGTAGTAGCCAATCAGGAAGGTGTCAGAGCTGCAGGTGAGAGGAGTTCAGGTGATGACACCCAACCTGAAAACAACACTGCAGCAGCCAAAAATAAAACAGCAGTTACCCACTGTTCCTAACACAGAGAAACCCATTTCCCAGAGGGAATGATGCATGAAGGGCTAGGCGACTCAGTCAGATGTCTTCACGGTGCCGAGGGCCAGCACCAGAGAAGGAGGTTGAGGTTTTGTTAACATGGATTAGGTCCATTACCTTGTGGGTATTGTCCTCCAGGGATGAACCCGACTTGGACTTGAAGTACTAAAGTTGATATAACCCAAGCCAGTCTGTTTGCTAGCAATTTGTCTAAAAGTTTTAGAACTAAAGTTGCAATTTGGGTCTGTAGCTGAAGCATAGGAGTGGGTTGTGTCCCTACGTGGGTATAACCACCGTGTTCGCTAGCAGGAGGGGCATATAGTACACGGCTGGGAAGCCGTCAGGGCCTGGGGCCAACGAGTTCTTAAGTGACTAAATTGTGCCTTTAATTCCTCTGCAGAGACTTCGGTTGAGGGACGCTAATTGTGCTTGGGAGAGCAGGGGCAAATGGCATTACTGTAGGTAATGTTTAATTTGCTCATTAAGTTGTGCCAGGTGGCGCCATCTTTCTGGATGGTCGTATAGGTCAGTGTAATAAGCATGGAATTGGTTAGCAATTTTCTATGGATGATAGAGCGGGCGCCCTGCTTGGTCTTGGACGGATTTTACTATTTTCTGGTGTTGAAGTCTAATAATTGGTTGAAAATGAAAATCAGCAATTTCTGTACTCTAATATTAGTTGTGATGTGATTAGTGTGAAATCGAACAATTATTTTAACAAATAACAAGCAAATAAGTTTAATCTATTTATTTGAGTTAATATAAAATACAATGTGGTGAAGAAGCTAATTAATGTTTCCAACATGTTAATTAATTTGAGTTTGGTCTCATTCTGTTCACCATTGCATAAAAATATTTATTATAAATATATTATTATTTATTTAGTATTTATGAAGCGTTCGCACATTGTGAATGCTAGTTATAACTAATATTACTTTTCATACAACAACTAGCAAATCCAGAGATGTCATAAAAAAAACAGTTTACACAGGTCCAGAGGCGGGAGCCTGAAGAATGACACCTGGCCACCCATGGAAATATGACCAACACTTCAAGGAACAATGACCAGAGGAATCTCCCAATCGGGCATCGAGATCTTGGGAAGTCATGACCCATTGACCTATGAATATGGACTTTAATAGTGTAACTGTCCATCTTTGTGATGTCACTGTGTTTTATCACTGTACAGTGTATAAAATGTTCAACTCTGGCTTTGGAAACCAGAGCGATCTTATTGAAGCCTGTTATCCATGCCAACCACTGCATACAGTACTTTGCCCTGTAATCTGTTTTGCAAATAAGACTCTTATGCCTTGGAACCACATCAATCGCATTGGAAAATCTTTATTTCATACGATACATACATATTATCAGCTGGGGACTCCACACTACTCTAGGCCTCGCAGACCTAGGGATTTTGGCTTATCAAGAAAGGGTGTCACAGATTTAAATATATATATATATATATATATATATACACACACACACACACACATATATATGAGATTCTGTTGAGTGATAATATGGTAAAATAAATTGTTAAACGTATCTGGAAGATAAAGTTGCAGAGAATAGGAAATTTTTCTAACGAAGTATGTTTGTGTGCGTATGTTTGTTTTGAAGCAAAGAGATTAGTTTGTATTGGTACGCAATGCATGTGGTTAATAGTACTGTCTAGGCAAGCGATTAAACCATTAAGAATATAATTGTCATGAATCCGCTAGGATGAGTGAGATCCTGCTGGTGTCGACTGGGATTGGCTAGACTCCACCCAGAGGCGTGGAGTCTAACAGAGCGGAAGGTTTTCACCAGAGATCCCCGCAAGGGAATTTGGGTTTTGCTGCTTCCACCCTGCAGGTCACGGCCCTCTTGGGAAGTTCCCAGTGAGACATGATAGAGAACTGACACGAGAGATGAAGGTAATCCCCAAGTAGTACTAGGGGCAGGATGAGATGATGCTGGGAGACAATATACTTGGAGAAGTAGGGAGCAGGAATCTGCGTCAGGTACCACTAACAAGTGGAGCAGGTGAATGAAAATCTCACACTAGAGATAAATGGAGCGGTGATTCACGGCAGATAAAACTAACAAGTGGAGCAGGTAAGCGGAGATCAGCAACAGTACACTGGATAGGTAGCGGGTGATGATGACAGCAATTACCACTAACAAGTGGAACAGGTAAGTGGAGATCAGCGGCAGTACACTGGATAGGTAGCGATCGAACACCGTGCGGAGGAGAGGGAAACTGCTTCTAAGCCAGAAGTAGAGACAAAGAACCAGCACTGATAGGTGAGAGGAGGAGCCTTAAAAAGTGATGTCAGGAAAGTACAACCAATGGGATAACAGGGCAGATAGAATAGGTGAGATGGTCTGCGCAAGCGCAGGACTGCTGCTGACATGACAGTCAACGAGGAATGCAAAGAATCAGGAGGAGGGTAGGTGCGCCGGCCCTCGAGACCAGACCAAGGAGTAAGAACTGATAAATAATAAGAAATTGAATATAGAAGTAGATAAAAAAAAAGATGTAAATTTCAGAAAAAATAATAAACCAAATAAAAATAGAAATAAAATAAAAATAAAGGTAAAAATAAAAATGAAAATAAAGATAAATATATAAATAAAATACAAATAAAAAATACAAAAAATGCATGATCCTATTACACAATGATGAATATCCGGAAAACTATTGTATAGTGTATACCTATAAATATACTTTTTGAAACAATTTTATAGCATATGCTTAATGGTAAACTAATGTACAGTAACGATGTATAAATATTAGGGAATAGTCACTGACTTCATCACAAATATACCGATTCTAATTGGTCATTAATTTTGTCAAAATAATAGTTTATCTAGTCAGAATAGTAGCAGTGTGGGTAGCAAAACAAAAAGCTACTTTCCTAATTACTAAGTAATTCTCGGGATCATTTCCTCCTAATTGGTTTGATTAAATGATGTATAATGTTGTCAGTTAATAATTAGCCCTGTTTTGTATTTTAAATATGTACTGTGGCTATTGTGGTCTGAAAAGAATCCTTAAGCTTTATATGTTTTTAATAAGAGAGCTTTTTAATCAATAAAAGTTATTATCTAGTACAGCGTTCTCTTCCTTTTCTTTGTTGATATTGACAGGCTGCAGACGCCTGCATATGAGAGCTGCAGTCTAGATTGATACGGTTTATTATTAAGATATAGTGCCTGACATTTAAGAATTTGTTTTTATATTTGAGTCTCTGCTGTGCCTGAATTTTATGCATGCAAAGAAACTTGAGTATTGAGAAGCTGAATAGAACAATCAGACAATAGCCCACAAGTTTAGTATAAATGGTTAACTTTAAGCTCCAAAGGTATATGTTTTCTAGGAAAAATAGCTCCCAAAATAATAACTATTTCCCATGATAAAATGACTGACATTCACAGAACAGTCTCACCTCCTTATGTACACACACAGCATGAACACAAATTCAAATGAAGTACAATGCCAGAGGAAGAACATTTAGCTGTAAATCTAATCACAGAATCCATAGGGTTTCAGTTCTTGATTGCATTGGACCTCAGCAAGACTGCTTGGGGAACCCACAATTATAAATATATACTGGACAAGGCTAAATTAATTGATAATATTACCGAGATGTATGATAACACATTTAGGTATACGGTTAAGGAGCTGCAAGTATATTAGAAGGAATTAATACAGTATAGAATGGTACTAATTTATCTCACTGCAGTTACTGGTGAATATTGACAATATTGACATTAGCCATCTAGTTTTATGACATGCGCCAATATGGCGGATCCGGTCTATAAATTACCGGAAAAACATGCCGGTTATATGATCGGTTTATTGCTCCTGAGGAAGTCTGGATTAATCCAGATGAAACGCGTCGAGTTGGATGTTCATTTGTGCTGTTTCCTATACCTGATGTAAGTTCTCTTTTTACCTTGTTTATTAAATCTATTTGTATATTACATCGCATCTTCTTCCATTCTATTTTGCCGCCATTTTGGAGAGTGTTTGGTTGTGGAATACATGCCTAATTTGAGGAATCACCAGAGAAGAGTTATTTGAGAAGTGCTGCCTTTTCTGGAGACGTCTGGTACGCAGACTGCATTTATGTTATTTGTTGTCCTATGTGAATGGGCTTTACATCTGGGCTATAGACACTATTTCCCACTAAGGTGGTTGTGATACTGGCATATGGTGTTGTCACTTTCCCCGTGGTGCAATCTATCATACATACAGTATTATACTATGTTGGCTTTTTTCTACCTTGTCCTCTTATTGAGCTGAGGTCCAGAGGCACAGCCATTGAGGAAGACCAAGCATATGCAAAGATCTTCTTTCCAAACCTCACGGTACGCATGTTATTACAAATCCCAAGTTTTATACATCTGATTTTACACCGTGAGGCGCCCTGCCTGTCTTTTGTTGCAGTGATTATCTTCTCCTTTCCGGAATGACCATCTAGTTCCAGGCATCCGTGGGCTGCCACTCTTACACGAGTGAAAGTGATCTCGACTTTTATAACTTGGACTGATTTATGTGTAAATTACAAATTAGTGTTATATTCCCTTATTTATTAGAGGTGGTACATAGCGCCAGAATATCTTTATTTTTGTATTATATATATATATATATATATATATATATATATATACATACGAGGTATGTCTATTAAATAACGAGACTGTGATTCCACCTAGTAAACAAAGCAGCCAGAACCGGTTATAACTGCATACGTAGTAACCTTGAACCAGTCTGAACCTGCATGACAAGCTACAACACTCTATGACGTTCAGTTGATTGTGAGTCGCCATTTAGTTTGGTTGTGTTTTCTGTAGAGTGCCGAAAAATGCTAAGTTTAAAAGTTGAACAACGTGTCAATTTGAAATTTTTTGTAAAATTGCACAAAACACTAACAGAATGTTTTCAAATGCTTACTACGACCTATGGGAATGACTGCCTGTCTCATGCGCGTGTATTTGAGTGGCACAAAAGATTTAGCGAGGGACATGAGAATGGCGATGATGATGAACGCCCTGGACGACCTTGCACTTCAAGAACTGAAGAAAATATAGAAAAAAATCAGTCAGATTGTTCTAAAAGACCGCTGACTCAGTGTTCAAATGATAGCTGAATCCGTGAACATTGACAAGGACACCGTATGGAAAATTTTGCGTGAGGATCTTAACATGACGAAAGTTTGTGTAAAGATGGTCCCAAGGGTTCTCACACCAGAGCAAAAAGAACATCGCAATCAATGTTGTGTTGACATTCTGCAGCAACTTGACACAGATCCAAACCTGTTTCATAAAGTAATCACTTGTGATGAGTCCTGGATCTTCCAGTACAATCGTGAAACCAAAATACAGTCAATGCACTGGATAACACCTTCATCACTAAGAATGAAAAAAGCTTGTCAAAGCAAGTCAAAATTCAAAGCAATGCTCATTGTTTTTTTCGATATCAAGAGTGTAAGTTTGGAAGAAGGTGTTCCAGAAGGCACAACAGTTAATCAGCATTATTATAAGGAAGTTTTGCATTTCAGTGGTGTATCTTGCTGTGTGCAGGGGTGCACGCCTATTTTCATTCCACAAAAGGACTTCAGTTTTGAATCAAGTGGTCTGCAGATTTTATGCTATACTTTTAATCTAAACCATTTTATGCCACCATGTTACACTTGTGGAAAATCAAATTTCCAGGCACACTCCAATGAATGAAAGTCCCAATGTTCCTTACATTTCAAAATGAATATAAACCATAAATTAAGATAAACGTGGCAGCATTTTAGGAGAAAGCACTTTATTTTATTGAAAGTGATGGTATTAAAATGTTCTTTTGAATATTTTTCCACCTCTTTGCCCACCCAAGCATCATCTGACAGCAGAAAGTGGGCATGACTTTGGGTGGATCATCCCGGCGCACCCTATCCAGTGGTGCACGCAGGGTGCGCTAACAAAGTGCCCCACATAGCGGCACTGTACTAAACAGCAGCCGTGGCGCTGTCAAAGCAGAGTCCGCGGCGGTGCTGTATAGTACAGTGCTGCCGAAACGGAGCTGCTGCGCATGCTTTTTTTTTCTTTCTTCGGTGGGGGGGGAAACCCCCCCTAACAATCCAGCGTGCGACCCTGCTGTCAAAGACTGACAAAGACTTTTGCAGTGCATCCTGGATGCACATCGTAAATGACCTGCACTATTTTTAAAATAGGCAACTATAATGCCTTTAAGCCCTGCATTACCAAATCTTTCAGCATGGGACCTATTCTAGAAAAGGAAGCAAATTAAACAATTAAATCAATAAGCTCTATCGTAACATGTTTGCATCATCATGGACTTTGCACACTGCAGCAGAATGTGTCTAAAATATAACGCCAGTGCAGAAAATGAAGTCAACGTGTTTTCTTGCCATACATAAAGTGAAGGGATTAAAGATTCACAAGGCTTTACTTTTAATGAAGTCAGATAAAAACATAACACACAAAAGAAAGGTCTGTGGTTCATGGCATGAAATTATGTAATTATTTATGGCTTGTGCATTAAAAACATCAGGGCAGCAGCCAAGTAAGAGCCATTATATGGTCTAGAGAGGCATTAAACAAAAGTAATATTGGTGAGATGTTAGTTGAACATATGAAGGTGAGGGAGATTAAAGTGGAACTAAGCAGGAGGGATCTTTGCACAGCATGCACACAGTTAATTATTCATCCACCTGCCAGCAGCATGGCACAAAAGAATAGATGTTCAAAACTTAAAGGACTAGCTGTACTCAGAAAAAAGATCATGAAAGCATGATGGTTTCATGAGGAAAGAATAATGACAATATTAGTACTATAAGACAACAAGGTCAGAAAAAAATACTGTAATTATAGCTTGTGCTACCTGTCTTTGGTGTAAGAATGAGATAACTTTATTCCATTAAGGTTACTTATACGATATTGTACAACAATGTCTCATGCAAAATGTAGTAAATATCCACTGCTCTACATGAGTTCCTTTTACTGGGATGTCACCATAAGTACTAAAGATAATTACAGTTTTACTTATTTAAAAATGTAGGAATAGATGTGAGCATTTAGTCTGAGAGATTAGTGAATGCCCTTATTCCTTGCTTGGTGCTGTGGCCTGGGTTTCCTTTTTCACCTTGTCCAATTTTACTGGTTCCCCTATCTCACTTACATCAATTCAGAATTACATCAACCCATCCTCTGTGTCATCCTAATGTATTAGTACAGTCTTTCAAAATTATAATGATTTTGTTGGACATTGATAAACATGAGTTCCCCAAGATATTAAATAACAAAATGTCAATGGAAATGTAACAGGCAATCTGCCATCCTAGGCCTGTTTCTACGAGTGTTGTCACTCCATAGTCAGTAACAGCCCCATGCACTCAAGCTAATATCCCCAAAACAGTCCATCCTACTAAAAACTATTTCACTAAATAATACCTTACTGTGGACTATGTCTCTGTGCACTACTGTATCAAACTTTCTCAGCATACTAAACCATAATTATTATTAACTGGCAACCAAAGTTAACTTCTAAATTGAGCAATCTGAAATATTAGACAGTTAAAACATTAATCCAGCATAAACTCAAGGCTGTAGAACATTCCTGTAAACATGATCCATTTTACCGTGAACACAATGCTCTGTTTTTTAAAGATTGAATTAATATTGGCTGAAAGGAATAATTAGCATTTTCCTTGAAAAATAATTATATAATTCAGGCTAGGATAAACCAATGGGGAGCTGAGAGATAAAGCAGAAATAGACTATTCTGCCCTGGGTAGATTGGATCATGGTGGTTGTATAGTTATATTAAAGAGGTTATCCGTGTTAAAAAACCCCTGTTCTAAATCCTCTCCCTTTCCAATAATAGCACTAGTACCTCATGGGAGGAATGCCCACCGTTTTCTCTATTTAGCAGGCTTGGCATGAACATATAACCAGGGCCTGCGACATGGAGTAAAATAATTTAAACTATACTACTTTGTGAGAAATCTACTGGTGTGATGTGCAGAATGTTCATATTTGAATACAGTGAGTCTGTTTTCTGTATACAGCAGTGCATGCCCCCATTACACTTTATTATTTACAAAGGACCCCCACCCCCCACACTTCATTATTTATCTGTAGAAACAATTTGCCCTACATTTTGCAGACTTATGATCCACTGTTGGACTCTTTATATCAGCAAAATAAAAAAGTTACTTCAAAATTTGGTCTACTCACAATTTTGGAAATATATTTTTTTCTTTATCATATGAAATGCAGCTTGTTATTTTTTTAACATAGTTATGAGAGTAAGCAGACATTGAGACTGTCTTTATTTCATCTGTCACCTTTTTAATATCATAATATCTGAATTACTTTAGTCTAAATGCACTTCCAGTATAAAATAGTTTGTGCAAAAGGTGTCTAATTAATAGTAATGGCATCACCAACACCAGCTTATGTAATAGACATCTTGGTATTTTAAAGTGATATCCAAGTCTCACCATGAGACTTTATTTTACATATTTTGAAGCAAAATGTTTTGTGTCATATTACGCTATAAACTATGAAACATATTTCCCTTTGCTCCTGTAAAAGGTTTTAAAGTGCTGTGGCGTAAAATGGCAAATCATATACTTTGAAAGCAATCAATACTTTTTTCCATCTTCTAACTAGAAAAAAACATGCCATTCTGTCATATTTAGCTTCTTCAAATGTAAGTGTGTGTGTGCTTTTAAAATGATCTTCATCTATTAGACCTATACAGCAATAGCTTGCATTTTATTGTAAGCAGATTGCAGTCCCAAATGACTTGCAAAGTACAGGCAATCAATGTGAGAGTGTCTGCTTACAAAATGCACACTTTCTCGCTGCATACTGTTGTACAAAAAGAATAAAGTCACAGACAGCAATCATTCCTTGGGACAAATAACTATTTCGAACTAAGTCACAATAGGGTAATTTAGCTGTATTGTTGTACTTTAGTGATTGATTTTTACTCTATTTATTAAACAAGGCATTCTAGAAGGATTACAAAAATCATATTCCAAAATTGCAATAGAAATATTGACAGGTTGATGCAAAATGGAATGTAATGTATGTATTTCTATACTTATACAATTAAAACTATTGCCACATGTTATTAAACAGTTTGGGATATATCACATGCTTACTCATGTACTATGTGGGGTTCAGGTAAATACATTATAAACTAGAAAGGAAGGCAGCCGCACATTACGCGATCACTGGGCCCCATAACCAGAGATTGGTGTGTTGGGATCTGCTCTACTTAGAGGCCAGCACATGCTCAGTAAAGCCCCTTTCTGTTATGATTCCATTCAGAAGAGCAGATCGAGGGACCTCTCGTCTCCAGAAAATGTAGAAAATATTGAGAATAAAACATAACACAAGAAGTTTTGCATCATGTGACCTATTTTGCACAACACTGAGAGATCACGCAGCATACCAGAGGTGAAAAGAGAGTGCACTGTATTCTGTATCATGTGCTCTACCTCATTGAAAGAGATAAAGACAAGTGGTACCAGCGGTCATTTAGCGGAGACTCCACAGCTATTAATGGAAGGAGTAAATAAAGTTAACCGGCATAAAATTTTTCCAAAGGAAACCTAGGGCTAGATTTACTAAGCTGCGGGTTTGAAAAAGTGGGGATGTTGCCTATAGCAACCAATCAGATTCTAGCTATCATTTATTTAGTACGTTCTACAAAATGACAGCTAGAATCTGATTAGTTGCTATAGGCAACATCCCAACTTTTTCAAACCCGCAGCTTAGTAAATCTAGCCCCTAATGTTGTTTCTGTAGGTGATAATAACCCAATTATATTACAAATAAAAGGGATTGCCAAAATTGTGCGGTTCCATAGCACCATAACAGATTATCCTTTGACACTGTGATAAGTTTCTAAAATCAAGTTTGTTCACCAGTATGAATACCTAGGTGCAGGAAAAATGCATAAACATTTTTCAAAAACATATTTCAAATCTTTAAATGTTGTCAGTGAAAAGCATACTAATATCTATGTGTGAAATCAATACTTTTCATTCAGCCAGTTTGATTTTTTTAATATTCATGGAATATAATGAAAATATACATATCACACAAAACTGCTTTGCTGTCAGACACACACTTTTCTATTTATCCACTGCGGTGGGTTACATGTTGAGTAAGCAGCAAGAAATGGATGAACGACTGAATGAATAATGCATCAATGTATAAAACCACTCAGCTCTTCAAAGACAGGAATAACAATTAGTAAAACAAGACGTGCGAGAAATAGGATACAACAATTATTTATACAAATATTATATATGGCATATTCACATTGGGTAGGAATAGATTATATAGAAACTCTCCTCCCCATGTCCCTTTGAGAGCAACCTTCATCTTTGCCAAAATATAGACACATGAACATGTCTGGGATAAATGTCAAAAGGACAAAATCCCACCAAAACCAGGTGTCACCATTACACTGATATATTCCACCCGAGAATGGTTAGAGTGCAGTTGATCACAAAGAAAAGAATCTCTTTTTCCAGTTCTGTTCATAAAACAAATTTTTCAGTAACAAATACCAACTGTGGCAAGAAATGTTTAAACTTAATATATCTGGAAGATTTATCTCAATTTGCATTTTAAATGGTTCAGGGTGCTTCAACTGGCGGAACTATCGTAGCTGCACACCCATAGTGAAGGAGGACCTAGAAATAATGGGTTGACCTGCCGGTCTGAGACCTCCACTCACCTGCTGACTTCCCATACCCTTACCACAGCCTCTGCACACACCTGCCTCAAAATAGCAAAGCGGAAGGCCTATCCTAACAGGTGCATGCACAGAGGCACGTGTGCCAGAAAGTGCATGTACAGCAGAGCCCCCTTGCTCTGCTGGTTTAAAAGCAGAACGGGGTCCTGTTAGGACAGAGCAAAATAGGCTGGGACTGCATCTCAGATATCTGCTAAGGTCCCAGCCTATTCAATCACAAATCCAGTCACCATAGGTGTCAATAGGGATTGCGATTTTGCCTTAATTATCCCGGTATCTAACACCATCTGAAGATGACCACAGAGACTCCATTGACTAAAGTTGAAAATGATTTGATTACTGCTAAAAGTAAAGGCCATTACTCTCTTCTAACTCTTTTGAATCTCTCTGTTCCATCTGACACTGTTGACCACTCTCTTCTCATACAAATAATAAAATCCCTAGGTCTTCAGGGCACTGTCGTATCCTTGTTCTCATTTACCTATCTAATCGCTCTTTCAGTCTTAATTTCTCTGGATCCACCTCTGCATCACTTCCATTATCAGTTGGACTACCAGTATCATTTCTAAATAAACAGAGTTAATAATTTTCCCACCTGTTACCTACCTGACATTTCTATTTCTGTTGACAACATGACACTAAATCCTACCCTGCAAGATCGCTGCCTAGGTGTGATCCTTGACTCAGAAATATCCTTAGTTCCACCCATGAACTCTATATTAAAATCATATAGCATATATCTAACAACATTTACAGAATATCTCATGCAAGACACTGCAAACACTTTGACTCATGCACTCATTATCTCTTGACTATTGCAACTCCTTCCTTACTGGTTGTTAAGGTAACTAGATACTTGTAAAGATAGCTATGAAGTTAGGAATATGGTGAAATATAAATTGTTTTATTGTAGCAAAAACACAGTCCAGATAATCAGGGTACAAATAAAAGAAAACCCGGCTGGATAACAGACAAACTGAGTAAACAAATACTGGAAAGCAAATTGACCCACGCACAGCAGGAAAAACGTAGCCACAGGTAAACTTAATTTTGGGAAATGCATACAAACTGTGAGCTGGTAATGATGGTAATCAGCCAAGTCCAAGGACACATGGAAACAGAACACTTGTTGGCAGGATATTCAAGGCACAGGAATATAAGATCAGGATGGTTGTAACATAGTAGAATACTATCCTTGAATGTTGAAAGACTGTGAAATGGAAATGATGGTAAGTAGCCAGGTCCAAGGACACATCGAAATAGAACACAAGTTAGCAAAATATTCAAGGCACAGAAACATATGATGAGAATGGCTAGTAAACAGAATACAGTTCAAGGAATACAATCAATGACCAGCATGGTGCATAGTGCATGGAGATTGGTAGGAATAAATAGTCAGTGAGGCAGGTGCAGGTAATTAAAAAGGGATAGTGAGATAAACTCCTGCAGGTGAGGAGAAAATCTCTGAGTATAACAGCAACACCTCTGGTAGCACAGAGGTACTGCAGGCCTGATTCAAAATAAGGACCTAACACTGGTCTTCCCCGAAACAGACTTCTTCTCCACGGGAGGTTTCTGTCCTCCCTGAGCTCACTTTAGAACACCTGCGTTATGGTTTGACAGGTGTACCACCCCAGTCAACCTCCACATTTGCCACTGTCCTCCCCTACAACCTATTTTGCATGCAGCAGCAAGATTGAGTTTCCTTGCAACTCGTTCTTTCTCTGTTGAGCCACTCTGTCAGTCTCTACATTGGCTGACTGTTTTTTTACCCAATTCAATATAAAATACTTCTACTAACATACAAGGCCATTAACAAAACTGCAGCTACATACATCTCCTCAATTGTCTCAAAATATCTCCCAACTTGACACCACCATTCTGCACAAGATTTGCATCTCTCATCTACTTTCATTTCATGCTCCCACTCCTGGTTACAGGACTTTTTTCGGGCTGCACCAATAAGACTTTCAACTTGTCTTCAAACCTTTAAGCGATTTCTGAAAACCCACCTCTTCATGCAAGATTATAATATTCCTCAACCAATCTCTTAACCTCACTAGTCTGCCCTATTACCACCCTTTACAGTTCACACAAGACACCAACCCTCTCACCCTCTGACCCCCAGACCAACATTGCTGTGTAAATGGATCATATAGCCCACTAAGCACTATTACCTTTGCATTCTGGCTGAACCAATATGCAATATGTTGCACTTAACTTCATGTATCAAACTCGCATTGTCCTATAGATTGTAAGCTTGTGAGCAGGGCCCTCTTACCTCTCGGTCTGTCCGTACCCAGTAATGCTTTATTTCTGTGACTGTTCCCAATTATAAAGTGCTATGGAATTTGATGGCGCTATATAAATAAATGTTGCTGCTTCTGATTACGATGGCATTAGCTATTAAAACCTATGGAGAGAACATCGCAGAAAAGGGATCTTCAGATTCCTCCCCGCAAGTCTTCGTCCTCTCCCCACTGCAAATTCTGCCTTGCCATAGAAACCTATAAGTAAAGTGATCACAATTGTGATCAATTTATTATACATTATTTTCTGGGACTATCAGAGCCAGCTAATCAATTTTAATAAATTGCCACGTTAGTTTATTTATCATTGTGACAAGAAATAAGAATTAACGTGAACAATTTAAGTTTGGTCACAAGTAGACCCCAAAATGTTGAGAAAGCACTGGAGTAGGTGTGGCTTATATGGAAAAGTGTGAAAAGCATGTGGGTAATTAACAAGGCTATCTAGGAGCAGTACAGTCATGGCCAAAAGTTTTGAGAATTACACAAGTAATGATTTACACAAAGATTGCTGCTTCAGTGTTTTTAGACCTTTTTGTCAGATGCTGCTATGGTATACTGAAGTAAAATTACAAGCATTTCATAAGTGTCAAATGCTTTTATTGACAATTACATTAAGTTCATGCAGAGAGTCAATATATGCAGTGTTAACCCTTCTTTTTGAAGACCTCTGCAATTCGCCCTGGCATGCTGTCAACCCACTTCCTGGTCCACAATCTGACTGATGGCCGCCCATTTTTGCCTAATCAATGCTTGGAGTTTGTCAGAATTTAAGGGGTTTTGTTTGTCCACCTGCCTCTTGAGTATTTACCACAAGTTATCAATGGGATTAAAGACTGTGAAGTTTTCTGGCCATGGACCCAAAATGTCGATGTTTTGATCTCTGAGCCACTTAGTCATCACTTTTGCCTTATGGCAAGGTGCTCCATCATGCTGGAAAAGACATTGTTTGTCAACAAACTGTTCTTGGATGGTTGGGAGAAGTTGCTCTTGGAGGATGTTTTGGTGCCATTCTTTATTTATAGCTGTGTTCTTAGGAAAAATTGTGAGTGAGCCCACTCCCTTGGCTGAGAAGCAACCCTACACATAAATGCTCTCAGAATGCTTTACTGTTGACATGACACGGGACTGATGGTAGAGCTCACCTTTCTTGCTCTGGACAAGTGTTTTTCCAGATGCCCCAAACAATCTGAAACGGTATTCATTTGAGAAAATTACTTTACCCTAGTCCTCAGCAGTCCAATCCCTGTACCTCTTGCAGAATATCAGTCTGTCCCCGATGATTTTCCTGGAGAGAAATGGCTTGTTTGCTGGCCTTCTTGACATCAGGCCATCCTCCAAAAGTCTTCGCCTCACTGTGTGTGCAGATACACTCACACTTGCCTGCTGCCATTCCAGAGCAAGCTCTGCACTGGTAGTGCCCTGATTCCGCAGCTGAATCAACTTTAGGAAACGCTCCTAACACTTGCTGGACATTCTTGGGCATCCTGAAGCCTTCTTCACAACTATTAAACCTCTCTCCACGAAGTTCTTGATGATCCGATAAATGGTTGATTTAGGTGCAATCTTACTAGCAGCAATATCCTTGCCTGTGAAGCCATTTTTGTGCAAAGCACTGACGACTGCACATGTTTCCTTGCAGATAACCATGGTTAACAGAGGAAGAAAGGAAGAAAAAAATGGACCAAGATAGCACTCCAGGTAAAATGGATAATTACATTAATACATACATTTTATTGGTATACTTAAAATTTATTACTGTAGATATACAACCATTAAAAGAGCGAATTATTAAAATAAAGAGTTGAAAAAATAGAGTTAAAAAATGAATGACCCTGTGATGGAGCCAATCTCACATATATACTAACTCAGACGAAGAACCTACTATCAGTAGGTCCCTTGAA
Organism: Mixophyes fleayi; assembly: GCF_038048845.1. Taxonomy (NCBI): domain Eukaryota; kingdom Metazoa; phylum Chordata; class Amphibia; order Anura; family Limnodynastidae; genus Mixophyes; species Mixophyes fleayi. Next base: position 149,263,348 of record NC_134404.1, read on the forward strand.
GATAAACAGGATCAATATCCTATATCAAAGTCTGAAGTTAGGTAGGAAAGAGGCTACTATTGAACAGTCTATATGTAATAGTAGATAGGGTACTAATACATTTTAGATATCCTGTTATACAAATAGTAACAATATTTCACTCGTCATTGAGTCTTCAGATAAATAAATATTATGGTTCTACTATATATACAGACTCTGGATGGAGATAGTGGGTAGTGTATTTCTCCACTAAAGTAATCCACCAGAAAATGCTCCTAGACGATAAGATTATATTTTAATATGAAGCAAGGAGAATATTTAAATGCCAATCAAATGAAGTATTACAGAAATATCTGACTAGTGACTTTGTGTCTGAGATGAAAATAGTGTTACAACATGCCTTGTGGAGAGGAAATATTACCTGAGATGAATATGAGTTTTTATTTCAACTGTACCCTATCATTACAATATTTTATTATGTTCCAAAGGTCCATAAATCCTTAAGTAACCCTCCAGGGAGGCCCATAATAGAGGGTATAAACTCTCTAACTTCAAAAGATTCACAATATGCTGATATATTCCTCAAAAAGTATGTGGTAGAATTTACCAGCCTCTCTAAAATACATCACTTTGTTATTACAGCAACTGGGGACACTGGAATGGAAAACTGAATATAGATGGGTGCCACCTGATGTGCAGGCCTTATATACTTCCTTTGGCCACCTTCAATTAATTGAAGCAATAAAATGCTTTCTCAATTTGGATTTGACCTTAAGTAATGACCATAAAGACGTCATATGTGAATCAGTTTTATTCATCCTTTCAAATAATTATTCTAAATTTTTGGAACATTTCTATCTCCAAATCTGCGGAACACCGATGGGCACATTGGTTGCGCCGAGCTTAGCAAACTTACATATGGGAAAGTGGGAGATTATTTTCTTGTATAATAATAACAACCCATATTCTAAATATATTGTCTTTTATCGTAGATATATTGATGATATTTTAATTACATGAGATGGCCCACTGAATATAATTGACAACTTTTTGAAACTTATAGAAAACAAAGAATTGAATCTGAGGTTTACCTATAAAACAGATGAAGTGCAGATTGAATTTTTAGACCTGGTGCTTGAAATCAGTAATGGGTTGACTGAGAACAAAGAAATAATTAAACAGGTTCATATCAACAGCTATCTGTATTACGATAGCTGTCATTTAATGAAATGGAAGAATAGCATTACTTTCTCACAATTCAATTGTATGAAACTATTTGTTCAAATGATAATGTTTGTAAAGAACAACTACAAATATATGTAGACAGATTTAGGGAATGGGGATATCCTAATTCATTAATAACTAAAGCTATAGATAAGACTAATAGTTTGAAGAGGGAAGCTATGTTGGGATGCAAAAACAAGAGTGATAAAGAGAATATGATTCCATTCATAACATAATTTAATAAAGATGAGAAGATCAAGTATTTTCTGAATAAACATTGCAGCATTATGAGGCTGGACCTGATTATAGACCCCTTAGTTGCAGATAAACCAGATATGATTTTTCAAAAAAACAAAGAACTTGAAAACCTTGGAAGCACCAAGTATGCTAAATGTGATACATCATAAGAAAGAAACCTTTTTAACTAAGAATGCTAATGGATTTAGTTTGGACATGCCAAATACCTACACCAGAGCCACGGAGGAAGATGGAGGCACCAGAGCAGGAAGAGGTAAATGTAATGGCGTTTGTGTATCAGTGTGTGTGTAATATAAGGAGTGTGAGTCTGTTTGCTTGAGAAATGTGTGAGTGTGTGTGAATGAGAGTGGTAGTGTTTGTCAGTTTGTATGAAAAATGTGTGTGTATCTGAGATGAACTGTGTGTCATTGGTTGAGAAATGTGTGTATGAAAAATGTGAACATAAGGGTGCTTAGATGTGAAATAACTCCTTTAGTTACTGAATAATTGTGACACACAAATGTATAATAGAGCCATCATTATACCTTGTGTAAAGTCTGTGGTGAATTCACTAGTAAACACATTTCTACTCCCCCTTACATCTATATATTCTCCCCACTTTAGACAGCTGTGCATTGTGGTATGCGCCTCCTTATGAATACATGATGCCCCCTCTCCCCGACTAGACTGCTGGGCACTCTTTCTCCCCACTTCCAGTCACCGCATCTGCCACACTCGCATTCACTGCCTCCAGACACCTTATCTGACAACTCCCTCCCACCCCCTCCATTCTGTTATACAACCCTGTTGCTGTACCCCTACCTGACTGGCCTACCTGCATTGGTTTTGCAGTTGAGCTGGAGGTATCGGAAGACAAAAGGGAAGACAAAAAACAAAAGAAAATATTACATTAACTTTGATCTAAGTAAATTTATGTGCTGTATGTTTATATATTACTAGCTATGCTGCTACTTCCACTTGAGCTGTTTTTGTCAATCTTGTCAAAATCTTCTGCTGCCTGGCTGACATGATGACTTCACTGACTGAGTATGGCAGCAGGAGATTTGAAAAAAGCAGTTAAAGAGGTACAACAGTGGTGTCCGTATAATTAACAATTAACTGGTGACTGGCCACACCCCCTCTGGTGGCTGGTCATTCCCCTTCATGGGCCCCTACAATTACATAATCCCGGTGGGCCCTTTATGCCCCAGTCCACCACTGCCCATATCTTCCACAATTTTCATTGACCCAGATAGAAAAAATGCTCCTCCTTAAAAGTTTCCAATTTGCTATGTAAGTTTGTGCTTACCTTTGTCAAACTAGGTTCAATGGGAGCAAAAAGTAGTGGAGTATTGAACAAAAAATGACTTAAAATCCACAAAAGTTTTTAACCCTACATGAAGCCACTTTCTTCATTACGAAAATAAACAATTTACTGTAAATGATATTAAAGAGACTACCAAAATATAATAATGCCTCTAGGTACTTGCTACTGAATTTAGAAATTGATCATATAAATTTACTTGGTGTCTGTGGCCAGGCATATAGCATAATCTAATTCAATAATTGAAAAATGTAGTACTTCCACTTTTTAAACCCTCAAGCATTCTAAACACAATTTGGACAGAGTCCTGTGGGAAACACACATTTACATTTTGTAAATCAAAAAAGCATAAAGCATGAAAGAAGTTCCTTTTACACTCAGCGTAGACACCAAACTACCACATAAAATGTAATTGTTACATATTCTCAAGTGGATATTACAGTAATGTAATGCTGTTTATTTGTCAGCCAAACAAACTGCAAGGAGTAAACCGAATAATCTGCTGCCTGAGAGGTAGCCTAATGGTGCGCTTTCCTTTTCTTACACACGCTAACAGAAACACTTTTATTACATAACTATATTACTATAAAATACACATATTGCCACTTTTAATCAATATGAGATCTACAAACAGCACATAAACCATTAATTAGCAGCCTGGGCTAACACTACCACTAGGCCACCTAAAGCAGCTGCCTAAGATGCCAAGATTTAGAAGGTACCCAAAACACAAATATTATGTTTTCGTTGCTCTGTGTTATAATTTGCTACTCTGTTGTTACAGAAATCCATTCCAGATTTTGCTGAATGTCAGTGTTTCTGTTGCTGAGCAACCATACTCACAGTGCTTCCTGAGCTACTAAAGAGGATTCCACATTGCAGCTGATTTATCAGCTCTTGAAAATTTTTGCTCACTACCTAGATGCTGAGAAGTCAAAATTTTCTGCTTATGTGGTTTCTACCCAATAGCTGAGTAGACAACGCCTTCTGCTCACATGATTTCTAGCAAGCAGCTGATTGGTCAGGACCTACATAAATAGACTCATTACCATTATTGCCTTGCTAGTGTTAAGTTTACCTAGACTAGTTTGTGTATTGTTATCCTATATAGATTGGTATATCTTCTGACGATGAATTCACTGTGTGTGACCTTGGCTTTGTTTATTGGACCTTGCTGTTGGATCTCTGCCTGCCCTTGAACTCATGGCCTGTTTATTGACTTTGTGTACCTCTCCTGTCCTCTGACCCAGCTTGAAAATTGGCCATTCTCTTTTGTGTCTATGTGTCTTGTTTTGTATGTGTGTTGCTCCATAGCTCTAACTCACTCACAACTGTTAACAACTATACACTACTGCAATCAAGTTCTGAGGCATCTGTGTACCAGTGAATACTATGGTTCTGGGAAGGATGGCTGGTAATGGTGAAAAACATCCCACAGAATAGGTTCTGTATAGGGGTTAGCAGTTGCTGATTGTGGGGTTCATAAAAATAGAGTGACATAATTGCACTTTTTCATTGCTTTTAATTTATCTGCAGTGCCACCACACTGAGCTCTGAAAATTGAAATGTAGAAGCAGCAGCATGCAGTTAATTATATGTGGAGTGACAGTCATGGGCTGGGAGTGTAGCACTGGACTATGATGGCAATGTCAGGAATCAGTGGGCTCTGTTATCTCTTTATGTGTAGGTGTTAAGGGCAGAGTGGCATGAGATCTTCAACTGCTGGAACGGCTTCACGAGATGATCACCTTTAGCAGCCCCCTTCCAGAGGAACTTGTTATGTTTCACAGTACTCTGTTAGCCCCCAACTCTTAAACTTGGGTAGTAGCAGTTGTTGATCAAGCACTTGCCTGGTGGAGTGGACAGCACATGGTAGCGGGTAGTGAGCAACCAGAATGCTAAGAGCAGAACTTAGAGCCAGACAGACAAGTGTTAATGCGTAGTACAGACAGGCCTATGTCAGCAGTAGGAAAAATTTAGCAGCTCCTTTTAACAAGCCAGAGGTCAGGGCAAGTAGAGATATGAGAGCAAATCAGTTTAACCATCTAAGGTCAGAATGCAGGAAAAGACAGTAGTTCCTTTAAACAAGCAATGGGTCAGGGAAGGCAGAGATATGAGAGCAAATCTGTTCAACAAGCCAAGGTCAGAATGCAGGAGAAGACAAGGAATCTTTAGAAAAATTCGGGTCAGAAATTAAAAGCAGAATAGGTCCAGATACAAGGCATACCAAGTCAAGTAGGAACTATTATGAGCACTGGAATGATAACAGGCAATGGTTTATAAAGCCAGGAAAGCCAATCAGAAGTTTTGCTTAATGAATAGCTGCATGGCTGCAGCACAGCTGATGCTTACAAAGAGTTGAAGCAATGCTGGGTGCTATAAACATAGCAACCAGTTGAATCAGTAAACTGCAGAAATGATCATACACGCGGTAGGAGCAGTACTTGCATAGATGACAGATCAGACAAACTGGAGATATCCATATTTCTTAACAGTAGGTCTGATTCATATGATGTTTATTACTGTCAAACTACTGATTTTCTGAGCATGTACAATTTTCCTTTCTGTTCTGCGTCATAAATCAACCTCATGGTTAAGCCTGTGCTCCATTGTATTTTACACTGCATCACTCACCAACGGTCAGTGTTATTATAAGCATCCCTGTCATAAAAACTCTGCTAACAGATTATGGGCCCAGGCTGTATTTGCTGAAGATAAGATAGCTGAAATTGAACCACACTGTCTTAACACATCCAAACAAAAAAAGCTGACAGTAATCCGATAGATCATCTAAAGCTGGGCAAACACTACAGAAATTTCGACCAATTTTTTATGCAGAGCGATTTTACATGCAACCGATGGTCCGATTGCTCGGTCCATGGACTGCATACACACTAGCCTTGTTTAGGACGATAAAGGGAAGAGCGGACGTCCCTTTAGCGACTTTTTACAGCCATGTTGTCATGAACAATGATTTAAATTTTGTACACACTGCAGCGACATTTGCGGTAAATGTAACGAGATACCAAAGACATTAGCATAAAGGTGCAGAGCTTTCACTATAGTTAACTCCCAAAACAGCATAAAAACAGAAGGCTACACTGTCTCTTCATTCGTTCCTATTTGTAAACCTACAATGGCTACAGAAGTACAACAAGAAGCAACTGCACTTCTCCTGCTTGCTGTGGCAAGAAGACTGCTGGTATGGAACCAAAGAGAAAGAAGGAGAAATAGTAGATCTTGTTGGAGCAAAGATTGGTTCAAGAGGAGAGACACGTTCTCTCATATGCCCCTGCTACAGGAGATACGGAACAACAACCCAGATGATTTCAAGAATTTTCTTCGCATGAATGAACTTTTCAGGAACTGCTCCAACTAGTAACCCCTCTCATCCAGAGGCAGAACACCCATTTAAGGAGACCCATACCGCCAGAGCAAAGACTGGTGGCAACACTACGATTTTTGGCAACAGGGAGAACACTTTCAGATCTTAAATACAGTACGGCTATTTCACCTCAAGCTCTTGGCATGATAATACCTGACACCTGTGATGCTATCATCGAAGTTCTCAGTGACCAGTATATGAAGGTTGGTGAAAAGCAATAGTATTTATTGTAAAAATAGCGCTTTACATATTAACATATATAACATTGTAAAAGTACATTTAACTTGAAATGTGCAATTCATAAATTGTTTGGACCAGAGCAATAGTTTATAATTAGTGGTAGTGCAAAATTTCGCTTGTGTCCATACCAGATGTGTCCCCTGCGTAATGTGGCATCCTTACTGATGGTAATGGCGTGGATGTCATACAAGGTTGAGACATGCAGCTTTGTCTACCCATGATACCATGCTGCAACTGTGCTGTCTGAAATGTGTATGCTTGTTTGTGTCTATGGTTAGCTGTGGAAATAAATGTGTCCGGCCACAAATTTTCAGCGGTAGCCCTACACATGAGGTCGCACAGCAGCCGCTCCATTTCAGTTTGTATGCGCTTGCTTCTACTTCTCATTTTGCTAGCTATTGTTGCTGCGAGGAAATCAAATGTGTCCTGTTCCTTTCTTTTTGTTATCAGAGGGTTAGCGCAATCAATCATCTTTTCTGCTAGTGCATCAGTTTCTTGTATTTCATTTATTCTGCGTCTCTTTCGCTTCTGATTGTTTTTTGCTGGTGTATCAGCTTGGGTCACATCTTGCCTGTCAGCAGTTAGCTGGCTTTCACGTGGAGTGCTATTAATTGTTGTAGCATCCTGGTCTTCAACTTCCAGCAAGAGCCCATCATACAGTAGTGCAGGCTGAAAAAGAGCAAACGAATGAGGGAATGCAATTGCATGCATGTTCAAATGTAAACTATTTACACATCTTTATGTTTCAGTTTCCATCGACAGAGGAAGACTGGAATGTGATAGCGGAAGACTTTGAGAGACTATGGAATTTCCCAAATTGCGATGGTGCTATTGATGGCAAACATGTCCGAATCATGCCACCATCAAACAATGGATCTTTCTACTATAACTACAAAGGGTTTTTTAGCATTATTTTAATGGCCATAGTGGATGCGAACTATGAATTCCTATTTGTGGACATTGGAAAAAATGGAAGAGTCTCAGATGGTGCATTGGAGCATACTACCTTCCATAACAAACTACAAAACAATGCCCTAAACCTTCCATCGCAGAGTAGCACAAAATATGGACTAAACTTTGTGTTTGTGACAGATGACGCCTTTGCATTGCACAACAATGTTTTAAATTTGTACCCTCAAAGAAATCTGACCATTGAAAGGCGTACATTTAATTACAGACTGTCACGTGCTCGGCGTGTAGTTGAATATGCCTTTGGGATTCTAAGTAACAGGTTCCGAGTTTTTCATTCTACAATAAACCTGCGTTTGGACAAAGTCGACAAAGTAGTGAAGGCCTGTTGTGTTCTGCATAACTTTCTGCGGCGTAAAAGCAACAGTGGATGTACCACTGAGGTCAATGTGGAAAGTAAAGCCGAGTACATGGAGGTAGGGGGCTTGACACCATTAGAGTGTGGACACTCTAAAAACAGTAGTTCATTGCCAAAATTAAATCGTGAAGCGTACCTTGCGTATTTGAACTGTGAAGGTGTCGTGCCATGGCAGAATGATTGCTTATGACTGTTTATATACATGGTATGCATTGTTATTGTGTTGTTGATTGTTTGAACATGAATAAATATGTTACATGGCAACATCATAATGTACTGTACTTACTGTGCCTCTTGCAGGTATATCATATGCTTGCTCTACCTCTGTGGATGAACTGCTGTCTGTGGGCATGCTGCTAATGGACGTACATGGTGTTTCTTGGTCCCTCACAAAGTGTAACATATCAAAGTACCATAGCTTTGGCACATACACGTCTTCAGCTGCAGCTCCAGATTTTTTTGCAGCTTCAACTTTATTTTATTCTTTTTTATACACAGTCCTAAGGTTCTGGATCTTGATTTTTGCCCATTCAACAGTTGCTCCAGCGTGATATGGCAGACATACTTTTTACAAGCTCTTGCATCGCCATGTTTCGCATCATTCGGTTAGAATACTTTTTGGATTTGGTTTTCCATGGGTGAGCCCTGTAGGTCTCAATAAAATCCTTCATTAGGTCAGCATTTCTTGCGTAAGCCATTGTGTTCTGTTTGGGTATAATAAAAAGAAACATAAGTCCCATCTATGCTGTACAATAAACCAATGCAAGTACACATGTATGTACCAATCAGAAATAACTTACCGTATATGTGAATGAATGTACAGCTCCGAAGAATCCTAAAATCCCTTCGTATGTAATGTCATGAACGGGTTACAGTTATAGAAAAAAAAAATCCATACACAAGGTTATTATACACGAATAGGCATCACCCACAATGCTCCATTCTCTAAACAAACGCCCATGTCTGAGTGTATAAAATTAAAGAGGAGCCTGTCTGCCATCGAGGAACATTAGAAGATGGCGAATGAAGAGAAGGTGTTAGTGGGGGTTGAAGCAATGGAGACGGAGACGGAGACGCAGTCACAAATGGTGGTGGAAGGGCCAACAAATGTTGGAAAAGTTTAGGTGGGGGAATGGAGATGCTCAAGAAGAATGTAATGCAGTTAAAAGAGCAAAGTCAATGAGCCCAAGAGAGATGGAGATGATGGTAAAAGTACTGGACCAGTACGACTACGACTGTCAAAAGCGAAAGTACAGAAAAGTGAATAATAGAAAGGAATTGATAATGCAAAAACTACTGCGATTACTGAAGGAAAAACTTGGAAAGAAAAGAAATAAATTCCAAGTCCAGAAGAGGTGGTCGGACCTTAAAAATAAAGAGGCAAGGAGACTGGAGCGAATCCGTAAAAACATTAAAAAAAGTGAGTAGCCCGTGTAGTCGTGTAGTGTACCTGTTTGAAGGACTTTATGTATTTCATTCTACTGTCACATGAACCAATGCAAACGTATGATTATTGTTTTGTCAGAAGCAATAATTAATGGTGACAAAGCCACTGTAGATACCATAGATGTAATAACACCTGTTATAAAAGAAGAAAAAATAAATGTGCCAGAGGGACCACAACACAAACTGATCTCGAGCAGTGTGCAAGGTGAGCACATTTCAGGTGTTGGAATAAAACTTGTATTAACTTTATTAGAGATATAGAAACAAAATGGTAAAACATTTTTATTTTCTTGCTTCATAGATACCATCGTCATATCCGATGAAAGTTCGGAAGAAGAAAAAAATGTTGCCAAGCTCAACAATTATTTTAAAGAAATGAAAGGAAATATTGCCAACATTAAGAAAAAAATCAAAAACCTTGCCAACATAGATGCAAAGGGCAATAACCCACGTGCTTTATACACGTGTAATGGACTACAGCCAGACAGGTATAATACACATCTATACAAAACACAAGCCTGTGATGTGCGGATTCCGCACCACGTGGGACTGGGATTGACATAAAAAATTAACATACACACGCCCCCCAGGTCGCGGAAGTATCAGAGGATTGTTGTGGATCGGTCGGAAGTTTATACACACTACACAGCGGAAACGAGATTGGAACGAAAATATTAAACGGTACGACCAACCAAATGAGGTGACAATTGCCCATTTGGTCAGACTTTCGACCATTGTGTCACTGCACACACTGACCCGACTTTTGAACGAGCGGTCGTATGTCGGCTGTTTGAGCCGATTATTGCACGAAAACAGTGTTGTGTGTACCCAGCTTAACAGTGATCAGAGTGGAATAAAACTGTAAGTTGAAAATATTTTTACAAAGAGTGTGTGTGAAAGATCTTCTGAGCATGTGCCTGAATTTCGCTGATCTCTGTTGTACTTCACACTGTACCACTCACCAAAAGTTAGTGTTATCATCAGCATTCCAGCCTTAAAACTGTTCAGACACAAATGGGAGGATGATGGAGTTAGTCATGGATGGCGGCAGTTTTTCCCTAAGAAAAATAGTAAGAAATACCTTTGTTACTAGTTAGACATACTATATTTCTTACTAGGAAGAGAATACAAGTAAGAAAATCTAGTAAGAAAATAGGAAAAATAAAGAAACATGAAGTAAAAAAGAAAATTAAGACAACTACTGCTCTCACTTTACACCTTCTCTATTGGTCAACTTTTCCACTCCTTTGGCCTCCAATATTTCCTCAATGCAATCTAATCTACATTTCCTCACTCCCTCTCTCCATTTCCATGCTTCTGCCTCTCTGTCATCTCCACTTGGATGGTTGGATGCTACCTCAAGATCAGCATATCCAATACTAAGCTTATAATATTTTCACTGACCAGTGTCACACCTTCTCTTCCTATCTCCCTTAACGTTGATGGTGTTTTTCTTTCACCTGTTTCCTATGTGCTGCTTGGGGTTTATCACTCACTAAACCCTGAATTTTATTTCCCACAGTCCTCCCCAGTCCTTTGCCCAATCCTGTCTTATCCACCATTGCAAAATTGCCAAGATTTGCCCCTTCCTCTCCCAGGATGTCACAAAGTCCATCATCCAAGCTCTCCCCAATCACTCCAGAATAGAATTCAAGTTGTTTACCCTAAGTTATAAAGCCCTCTTTAAAGCCTCCCTCTCCTATATTTCCAACCTTGTCAAGAAATACCCCACTACTCACCCGCTATGTTCTATCAATGACCTTAGCCTCTCCTCTTCACCTGCCACCACTTAACACTCCTGCCTTCAGGACTTTGCACGCACTGCTCTCCACATTTCATCATCATCACCATTATATTGATTCTGCAGCGCTGTACAGAGAACATATTTACACCAGTCCCTGCCCCATTGGGGCTTACAGTCTAAATTCCCTAACATAACAAACACAGACCGAGAGAGGGTCTGTGGTGGTGTATAGAGCCCAAAATATGAGAATTGTGTCGATGTCCCAATATTTATGGACTTGACTGTACCTGTATAGACCTCCAAAATGCTGCCTTGGGCTGCAAGGATGTCCAGCTGTGACCGGCTCCACAAAGTCTATTCAGGAGTTCAAAAACTAACTTGTGTCAAGATATATCTCACAGCAAGAGCCTTTTAAAGCTGTCATAGGTGACACTCCTACCTTTTCACACTGGAGTGTGCAAATACGCAGACAACAGACTTTCTGTCTTCACATTTTAAACTTTAGTAGCTAAACTTATCAATGGATTCATTTCATGTAACATATTTACACTGCAGTTATGATTTATCCCTTATAAATAACTGTAACTTCTCTATGTTGACAACAATCCTCAGATTTATAAACTTCATACATCATGCCAACTCGTCTAAGATCCCATCGGTCATACTGGCCTTAGACGTTGAGAAGATATTTGACCATATTTCCTGGCCTTTTATGTTCTCCACAAAATAAGCATTTGGTTTCAAGGGTGGTTTCTAGCATGCTATTCACGCATTATATAATAATCCCATTTCGGTTGTTTTGACGAATGAGCAGAACTCAGGATCATTTTGTCTTCATAATGGTACCAGACAAGGATGCCCTTTATCTCTGCTGATATTTTCTTAGAGTATTGAACCCCTAGTCTCAAATTAGATCCCACCATTCTGTAGCGGGGCTCACTCTGGGTGGTCGCTAGTATAAAATATCACTTTTTATCGATTACATCCTTCTCATGCTATCCAACCCAGCATGTTCTATCCCTAATCTTTTACGTGCACTTCAACAATATGGGTCTTTGTCAGGATATGACACCTCCCTTGTCATTAAGCTAGCAGACAAGGGAGGGGGAGTGGTTATATTAGATAGATCAGATTATATCAAGGAGGCAAAATGACAGCTTAATGATTCTGTTTTTTATTGTGTTCTGAAGGGTGACCCCACTAGAATATTTCAGGAACAATTGAGAGTTTTATTTAGAGAGTGCATTAGCTAATGATGTCATCACAAAGAATGAGTTTGGTTTTTTGTTCCCTAAACACCCCATTAGTCCAATTTTTTATTATTTGCCTAAAATTCATAAGTCTTCCACTCATCCACCTGGGAGACCGATCATCTCCAGCCTGGGATCACTTACATCTAATCTCTCTTTTTATGTGGATTGTTATCTCCAGCAGTATGTTATTGCTCAAAAAACTTATATTAGAGATACTATGCATATTCTTCAATTCACTAAAGCAATTAAATGGAGACCAGGCTTAGCATTCTTGACAAAAGATATCCAAGCCCTTTACACCATATTCCCCATGAGGAAGGGTTAAAGGCTATTGAGAATATATTAAGTAGGGATGAAAAATCCCTGACCGGACATGGTAATTTTTTACTTGAGCCAATTCGTTTTATTTTCACCCATAATTATTTTTCTTTTAATTCCGTCTTGATTTTGCAAGTCATGGGGACGGTCATGGGCACCAGGTTTGCCCCGAGCTATGCCAACCTCTACATGGGAGCGTTCGAAGAGCGCTACCTGTGGGGTGGGCCATTCGGGGTGATCATGTCTTAATTATTTGGGAAGGTGGATTCGATTTGGCACTTCTATTTGTGGCATATTTGAGTTCAAACTGTTTTAATCTAAAATTCACGCATCAATTTAGTACTGTTGAGATGAATTTCTTGGATATCACTTTTTTGTGAAAGATGATCAAATTATATCGACCAATTATAGTAAACCAGTTGATTCCAATGCCTATCTCCACTATGCTAGTGGTCATCATCATCCTTGGATAGACAATATTCCTAAAGGACAGATGTATAGAATTCGTCATAATTGCACGGAAATTGACAATTTTAAGAATCAAGCAAATTCTTTAGAAAATAACTTTTTGGATAGAGGTTATCCTAAAGCATTAGTGGAGGAAGCCAAACGGTCCGCATTGAGCAAGAATAGAGACGATTTATTGGTCTCTAAGGCCGATCGGATAGTAAAGAAAAAAACGTGGAAAGAAGGCAATTTCCCGTTATTTGTTTCAAAATACAATACTAAATCCCATACTATCAAGATAATTATTACAGATAATTTTAAGATCCTACAACAGAATAATATCCTACGCAATTTAATAGGAAATAAACCAAGAATTGTTTTTTAAAAAGAACTATAATTTGAAGAGTTTATTAGCCCCTAGCTTTTTCAAACCCTTACCATCTACATCCAATATAGAGATGACATGGCTACAATCTAAACCAGATGGCTGTTACAGGTGTAATAAAAAAATACATGTCTTACATGTAAATATATTACAAATGGAGTTAAAAATGTCAAGTCAACTTCTCATGGGATAGAATATAAAATCTCACAATTTATTAATTGTGATACAACATATGCAGTATACGTATTGAAGTGTCCATGTAGCCTTCAATATGTCGGTAGGACTACTTGACCCTTGAAAAATAGATTTAGAGAACATCGGACTAATATCAATAAAGGACTTTTGACACATGGAGTATCCAGACATTTTCTTGAGAAACATAATAGTGATCTATCAGGTCTCAGTTTAATTGGGTTAGAGAGATTTGATGTGACTAATGGGGGGGTGACAGATATAAGAATCTCTGTCAAGGTGAAGCTATGTGGATATTTAAGCTACAGACCTTATTTCCAGAGGGTCTTAATGAAACAATTGAATTTAACGATTGGTGTTAATTAATGGGTCATATTTGGTAGACAAATCACATGAGATTAACTTTGTGACCTTTTGAGAATTGGTCATGTTTGAGGTGGAATTTAGAGATGAGAGCCTATGTGGGTTATCTGTCATAGGTTTATGTATATGTTTATTTTTAATTTGTTTATTTTCATTCCACTTTTTTATTGATATATTGTAACAAAAGGAGGCATTTAGCTGGCAATATACAGAGAAAGCAGGGAAGTAGAGTAAAACATTTTGTGCAGTAATGCACCTAGAGTGAAGACTTATGTATGAAAAGCAATAGTTTAAATTTGGTTAAACTTACATGATCTGAAATCCTTCCTCTCAGCAAACAGACAGGGCGTGTCTGGTTGTGCAAACAGAGGCAGTGATGGGTGTTTTCTTTTAAAGAGAAGGTGGGTGTGTCACCTGTCCATCAAGCTAAGGCTGGGGGAGGAGCATTATGTATAAAAGCTTGTTTGTTTCATTTGTTCAGGGAGACCAATGCTGGGTGAGCTGGCTGGTCCTGAGAGAGAGCTGGACTATGTATAGCTAGTGTTTAGGGTCTCCATGATTGCTGTACAAGTATACGGTGTCAAACATTTACCATCCTGACAATAAAGCACCATAAAAAGGAAGTTGTTGTTCGCGTGTGCTTCTGCAGTAGCGCGCTCTTGCCACAAGTGGTGTCAGGAGTGGGATGCATCGGGAATAAAATTTCCGCTACCCAACCCGCGCAGACATCAACATGGAGGAAGTACTGAAAACCCTCGTGAATGTGGCAGCAACAGCAGCAAGCTCAGATGCTACGAGTTGCCGAGGCGCAGGTGGAAAACACAAGGCTCTTAAGGGAAGAGTTAAGCCAGGTGAGGCATGACAGAAATGAACCACCTGGTCCTGTTCTCCTGAAAAAGTCGCCAGGTGATGACATAGAAGCATATCTGGTGTCCTTTGAGAGACTTGCAAAAAGAGCAAAATGGCCTCCTAAAGATTGGGCTGAGAGACTGGCGCCATATCTGACTGGTGAAGCTCAGCGAGCTTATATGGATCTAGATGAGGAACGGGCCTCTGATTATTTGTGCCTAAAGTCTGAGATATTGGCTCGCGTTGGAGTTTCCGGGCCAGTCCGTGCCCAGTGCTATCACCAATGGCGCTATAATAAAGAAAAACCGGTCAGAGTGCAAGTGGCTGAGCCTTCTAAAATTTTAAAGAAATGGCTGCAGCCTGAGGAGAATTCGCCTTCTCGGATTATTGAAGTTCTGGCGATAGATCACTGCATCCGGGGTCTGAACCGCGATTTGCAAAGGTGGGTGCTGCAATCAGACCCACAAACTTATGAAGAGCTTGCCACCATGGTAGAAAGGTTTTGTGCGCTACAGCAAATGACTAAAGAACCTGCATTTGTGCCAAAGCCGCTGCCACGCCAAAAACCAGGTTTGACAATCCTTGCCACAGGGCCCAATGGCAAAACTGCTACGGACAGAGGGCCAGGTGCAAAGCTGTCTAATCTGAAGTGTTTTGAATGTGGTAAGCCAGGCCACTTTAGGGCAGAGTGTCCTAAACTACAGGAACCCATGGACTGTTCCGTGGCACATATTGGGCCAGCATTTCCAAGCTGTTTTACCATGAGTCCCACATCAGGAAGTCCTTGTTTGTTCCGGGTGACTGTGCTAATCAACCAAAACCTTGTTCTGGCCTTGGTTGACTCGGGAGTGAACTCTCATTGGTTTCCAGCTCTGCCTTACCCGAAACCATAACTTCTCGGTTGCCCAAAGTGAAGGTTCTTTGCGTACATGGCACGACAGAGGAGTATGAAAGAACAATACTACCAGTCACACTCAAAGACAAAACTGTTATGGTGGTAGCTGCCATAGCACCTAAACTCCCATATCCACTCATTTTGGGGCGAGACTTCCCACTGTTTAATGATGTCCTCGGTGAGGTGATCCGGCCAGACATGCCGGCAATTGATGCAACGGTCGGAAGCCCGGTCTTAAAGGAACCGCCTAAGAATCCACAACATCTGGGCATCGATCTTTGGGAACCGCCAAACCGGATTGCCATCCTGGGAGTCACAGCAGGAGTTCCACAAAAGCATCCACCTGCGGGGAAACATGGACAGTCCAAACTAGCCTTGGTCGGTGATGTCGCAGGTGAGCCCACCCCGCCTGTCAGTGAGGAAACGGACTGGTACGCAATACCAATTTTGTTTCCTTTGCAGGACTTTGCTCGAGACCAACTTAGTGATGCCACTTTGGAACATGCCTTTAAAAGTGTGACTGAGGTAAATGGGGTAGCGAAAGCCACCCAGCCTGCAGAAGGTATACCATATTTTATTGTTAAAAATTATTTCCTGTATAGAGTTGCTAATGTACAGAGGGAAAAAGTAGAACAATTAATGGTTCCTCAGGTCCATGTACCCCTAGTGTTAAAAGCAGCACACACACATGTCTGTGGGGGACACCTAGGTGAGGATAAAACACGGGAACGAGTTCTGCTTAGGTTTTACTGGCCCGGTGTACACATGGCAGTGAAAAAGTATTGCCGGTCCTGTCCCATTTGTCAGAGAACCTGTCCCAAACCCATGTACAGGGCACCTCTCATTCCAATACCAATAGTACAAGTTCCCTTTGAACGGATAGCTTTGACCTTGTGGGGCCACTGAAAAAATCTGCACGTAGGCACCAATATATACTAGTGGTGCTTGACTATGCAACCAGATAACCGGAGGCAATTCCCCTACGAAACATAAAGTCCAGCACCATAGCTAAGGAACTTGTATTGATGTTTACACGATTGGGAATACCCAAAGAAATTCTCATAGATCAGGGTACTCCTGTCATGTCTAAACTGATGAAGGACATGTGCCAGTTGCTAGGGGTTACGGCGCTTCACACCTCTGTATACCATCTACAAACAGATGGCTTGGTGGAATGCTTTAACCGCACATTAAAGCACATGCTCAGGCAAGCAGTGGCTCAAGAAAAAAAAGATTGGGACACTCTTATTCCCTATTTGATGTTTGCCATCCGTGAGGTACCTCAAGCTTCAACAGGGTTTAGTCCCTTTGAGTTATTGTTTGGGAGACAGCCCAGGGGTATCTTGGATATGGTAAAAGAAGGGTGGGAGCAGCAAGGTCCCAGGGAGCCAAATCTGGTACAATTTGTGTCACAAATGTATGAGAGGCTAGGAAAGATAGAGCCCATTGTGCAGCAACATGTAAAAGAGGCTCAGGAACGAAAGAGAAAAAGTTATGATAAAAGTGCTGTTGTTCGATCTTTCAAGCTTGGGGACCAGGTCCTAGTCCTGGTTCCCACCCAGGAAAGCAAACTTTTTACCCTTTGGCAGGGTCCATATGAAGTTCTAGAGGCTGTCGGTCCTGTCAATTGCAATGTCCGCCAATTAGGTAGGAGAAGGGAGGAGCAAATATATCATGTCAACCTCCTTAAACCTTGGCATGATGAGGAAACCTCTCCTCAGGTAGTGAGTACTGCCATTGAAAAGTCTGAAGTGCCCATAGAACCAGCTTTGTCCATTCAGCAGAGACAACAGACTGAAGAAATGGTTTGTCGGCCAGGGATGTCTTCTCTTCCATTCCTGGGCGCACTACCTTAATCGAACACGACATTGTCACTGCGCCAGGAGTCATTGTAAAGCAGAAGCCGTATCGTATTCCAGAAGCCAGACGGGTGGACGTGAGAAAGGAGGTCGAGAAGATGCTCCAGTTAGATGTGATTGAAGAGTCCACTAGTGAATGGAATAGTCCCATTGTGCTTGTCCCGAAACCCAATGGGACAATTAGGTTCTGCAATGACTTTAGGCGCCTAAACAGTATGTCGCAGTTTGATGCCTATCCGATGCCACGTGTGGATGAACTAGTGGAAAATCTTGCTGGTAGCAATTATTTAACAACCCTTGATCTAACAAAGGGTTATTGGCAAGTTCCCCTGACTTCCACGGCCAAGCCAAAGACTGCATTTTCCACCCCTGATGGTCTCTATCAATATAAAGTCCTACCCTTTGGGTTGCATGGGGCACCTGCCACCTTCCAAAGGGCCATGAATAAATTGCTACGACCTCACACAGCTTATGCAGCCGCTTACTTGGACGATATAGTGATTTATACCCCAGACTGGGGATCACATTTAGCCAAAGTTGAGGCGGTCTTAGCTTCATTAAGGTCAGCAGGGTTAACAGCTCACCCAGAGAAATGTGCCATAGCCATGAGAGAAGCCAAATATCTGGGGTACATTGTTGGTCGAGGGCATGTAAAACCCCAGCTAGACCAAGTGGAGGCAGTCAAAAATTGGGCAAGACCAGAAAAAAAGTCGCAGTTAAGAACCTTTTTAGGCTTAGTAGGTTACTACAGACGGTTTGTAAGCCACTTCGCCACTAGAGCTGCTTCACTTACGGACATGTTAAAAAAAAGTTGTCCAGATGGATTAACCTGGTCGGATTCTGCAGAAACCGCCTGGTCTGATCTTCGGTTAGCTCTTTGTTCCTCCCCAGTTCTACAAGCACCGGATTTTACCCGGAGGTTCTTCCTCCAAACTGATGCTTCTGGTGTTGGCTTAGGTGCAGTCTTGTCACAGGAAAAGAATGGAGTAGAAAATCATGTCCTGTACCTAAGTCGTAAGTTGCTTCCAAGGGAACAAAAATATGCCACTGTGGAGAAAGAATGTCTCGCCATAAAATGGGCTACAGAAGCTCTGCGCTATTATCTCCTAGGCAGAGAGTTCACCTTAATAACAGACCATGCACCATTGAGATGGATGCAGAGCAACCGGGAGGTAAATGCCAAGGTAACCCGCTGGTTCTTGGCACTACAACCTTTCAAGTTCTCAGTAGAACATAGACCTGGGATTCTGCACAAGAATGCAGATGCATTGTCACGAAAATATGCACTCCTCGCGAAGTCCGCGTCCCCCGACTTGGAGACGCTAGGGGGAGGGATATGTAACAAAAGGAGGCATTTAGCTGGCAATATACAAAGAAAGCAGGGAAGTAGAGTAAAACATTTGTGCAGTAATGCACCTAGAGTGAAGACTTATGTATGAAAAGCAATAGTTTAAATTTGGTTAAACTTACATGATCTGAAATCCTTCCTCTCAGCAAACAGACAGGGCGTGTCTGGTTGTGCAAACAGAGGCAGTGATGGGTGTTTTCTTTTAAAGAGAAGGTGGGTGTGTCACCTGTCCATCAAGCTAAGGCTGGGGGAGGAGCATCATGTATAAAAGCTTGTTTGTTTCATTTGTTCAGGGAGACCAATGCTGGGTGAGCTGGCTGGTCCTGAGAGAGAGCTGGACTATGTATAGCTAGTATTTAGGGTCTCCATGATTGCTGTACAAGTATACGGTGTTAAACATTTACCATCCTGACAATAAAGCACCATAAAAAGGAAGTTGTTGTTCGCGTGTGCTTCTGCAGTAGCGGGCTCTTGCCACAATAAATGTATATTTACCATTATTTCTCAATATAATATAATTTTTTTTAATTTTATATATTTTTTATATTCAGATATCCAGGGCAAATATTTCTAAATAAATTTGTTGTGTGTTTAAATCATAAATATTAGTATTCATTTATTGCTATATGCAAGGTATATTATTAGAGAATGATGTAATGAAATTATATCAAGCAACAGATGTGAAAAATTTAATTATGTCCATATAGAAAAGGCTATATAAAGATCATCAATTAGATGGAGGGATCGAGACTTGACAAAGTCCACACTGGAGGACAAAACGCGTTTCCTGTCCAATGCTTTATTGACACCAATATCTGCAGAGTGGTGGATTTGTTCTACACAACCTAATAGAGCCCACAGACATCTAGGAACTTTTTTGGTGAAAGATTGTGGTACACGGAGATCTAATAGGTGCACACCTGTCTTTTGTGCCGGAGCCTGCACAGTGAATACATCTGTTACGGAGGAGAGAAATCGAGAGTTTCCAAGTGACTCAACACAGTGTACTTAACGGAGAGTTTGTAAGTGCAAGTTATCTACGCTAAACCTCCTATTGTCATACAAAGTCCCGAGATATCTCCTAATTCTGAATGCTCCGTTATTTACATATTCATTTGATCGAATCATGGCTCGTTTACTTAAACTATTATGATCCCATTTGGGTCATTCATCTGATGTGGGGATTGAGTTTTGTGGATACAATATTTTTCACCATAACTGCAGTATTGTCATGAATACATATATCAGCTAATTTTCCTTATGAAGATTGTGTATTGTATTATCCTATTGTAGATTCATCATTTGGAATTTAGCTTTTTATGTGTCAATAAAAGTGTATTTTTTTATTATTGCCCTGGATATCTATTTTTGAATTATCAATTGATATACACTTTTGTGGGTCCCCTCCCAGTGCTGTTTGTTTTTCTTCTTAGGTTATAAAATAAAAAACAACTCCAAGTCTGAGGCTCTGGCAATCAATGTTCCCTGCAAAATCAGGAAAGGGCTGGAAACTTCATTTACATTTCAAAGGCTTTCTGATACCTTGGGGTATTTATCTCTAAAAATTATTCCCGAATGTATTAGATTAACTATATACCATTGATTTGTACAATTATGAGGGACAGTGCTAATTGGAAACATATGTATATCTCATGGAGAGGAAAGATAAATACCTCCTTTGTCTACTTTGCATCTTTCAGACCTTCCTGGTACAAGTTTGCCTTTCCACTATGAGGACCCTCCAAACGTCTTAGGGCAACTTTATTTGGGGAGGTAAAAATCCTTGAGTCAGCAGAAATATTCTAGACAAAGCATCTATAGCGGGAGATCTGTGAGAGCTTCGACTTGTGAATTACTATGTTGCTGCCCAATTGAAACATGTTATGTCTTGGCACATCAACAAGGAACTTAAGAAGTGGGTGAACATTGAGAACACCATTTTCCCGAACTTGATTGTGAGTTGCCTCCCGTGGGTTGCTAGGATCAGCAGGTCCGCCTTGGCCCATGCATTTCCTGTAATTGTATTTACCCTCTTCATATGGGATAAAGTGAATGCTCAATACACATTTACCCCTCACCCATATCCCTTAATTCCGGTATGGAAGCACCCCCTCTTTCCTCCAGGTCATTCTGACCACATAGTGGATATTTGGAAATCCAGAAAATTCAATAGGTTTATACATATTATGGGTGAGTATGCCCGATACATTTACGGATCTACAGGAAAAGTATCATTTTCCCCTGTCGCTTAATTTCGAATATTTACAGATTCACAGTGTTATTCTATCCCAAACACTTTGCAAATTGCTCCACCAATACTCCTCTTTTGAAAGGAATTGCATTTATTTGGTTGTTGTTCGGGGCATGATTTCCCTGATTTACCACTCAATACTGATCAAGGAGGCACCTTTGTTAGAGCCTCATGAGGAAGCTTGGGAGAGGGATCTGGGGATCTCCTTGAACTTGGAGTGATGGTCTGTCATCAACGAATGCATAGCAAGGGCATCTATAAACATACGTGTCAAAGAGAGCTCCTTTAAGATATACATGCATTGGTACATGGTCCTTGACAAATTAGAGGTGGAGTCCATGGTATGATTTTTCACATTTCAGTAGTCCTTGCATGGAATAATTAGTGGTTGAGATAAGAGATCCGGGTCCCAGTTTTATCAATATTTTCTTTCCTTTCTCCCCTATCCTTTCTTCACTATCCTCGCTTTACACTCTACGCCTAATTCAACTCCCTAGCCCAACCCCCCAAAAAAAATTAAATTAGTAACTACATCATATTATTACGGTTATTTTTCACTTTGAACCACAGTGTTTTCTTGTCTTACTCTATTGCTAGTTAATAACATTTGTTTTCTTGATAATTTGACTACTGTTTGTTGAGTTTCATCATCATCAGCTATTTATATAGCACCACTAATTCTGCAGCGCTCTACAGAGAACTCACTCACATCAGTCCCTGCCCCTTTGGAGCTTTCATTCTAAATTCACTAACATACATACATACACACACACACACACACACACACACACACACACACAGGGAGAGAGACTAAGGTCAATTTGATAGCAGCCAATTAACCTTTATTGTGGATTTGTGTAATTGTGTGGATCTCCTATGTTCTGATGTGCTTATACCATTGTTTTGTTTTTGTATTGTTTTATGCAGTTTAAAATAAACAGTTTAAATAAAAGGTGAAATGAATTGGATTTTTATGTTGGATTTTAAGTCTAAATGGCCTAAATGGCCTAAATTCTGATTTTGAGCTCAAATGGTTCATATAATAGATCACCCATGTTAATAAATTGGCATGTATTTTTGTTTATCATTATTTTCTCGATTTGTCTATCAAGATATTCTTATAAATATTTGATATGGTTTTGTAACCCCCCTTATATTATACTGAAATAATGTCCACTTCAGACATTGATTTCTTAACAAGTTGTTTGTCACTATATCTCATGCTATAATTTGTTTATAAACTCTTTTGGATTTATGTTAAATATAACTTTAAATGTATAACAGTTATGATTGTGCATTCACTTAAGTGTGGTCACTTAACCCTCACATGATTGAAATGTATCTGTAACAATATGACAGGATGTATCCACCCTATTATCTAAATAATTTGTTTAAAACCTGTTGACAATTAGTGAGTTATCATTTTTATTATGGCAAACTCTGGTCTGTTTAGGCCACTTTCCATTGGATTGTCAATATCATGTGATCAGAGCTGGTTCCCTAGCAACTATACACATTAAGCTTGGAATACTTAAGTTTGTCTATTTTTATTCTGTAATACTATATCTATTATTATAGTATCACAGTATATGGAAATCTGGTAAGCGAGTCGATTCTACCCTAGTTAGAGATTATGATTACCTGTTTTTAAATGCTTGTTTCAAAAAGAGTCATTTTAATAAAAGGTGTTAATGCACTATTTCCTCCATTCATATTTTATATGTACTGTGATCACTAAAGCGTCCTTTGAGGAATTGATGAAGACCATAGACTTCACAGCTGTTTACCAGAATGTCCTGGAGACTCCCGTTCTTTCATACTCCCGGGAGATCAGTGTTACTTCCCGCATTTAGCCCACTTCATTTGTGAAGTGGGTGGGGATGGGGCCTAATGACATCACTGCAAATCGTGTCATCCTAGCTCTGCTCCCAGCACTAATACCCCGTAAATTGTGGCATTTAAGCAGTGGGGGGGGGGGGCAGGGCCTAATGACGCTTTATGCACAGTCACACCCCCCCACACACACACTTGGCATTAGGAAATCCAAAAAGTTGGCAAGCATGATATACATCATAAACTTTTGGAGATATTATACTACTACATGCTGTTTCAAGTCTTTAATCAAGTGAGCAGTAGTTTTCCCGACAGGGAATATTGGAATCATATTTTTTACTACAACCTATCTTTTGGTATAAAGTGCCTTCTTTCCATTTATAGTAAGCTTACTCACAAGGTGTGTGTCTCTGTGTGCAGGTGGAGGAAATCATCCTTTTACATATTTCACACTTGTTGAGTCATTAAGCACTTTAATATTGTCAATCATTAGAATTATAACCTACAACACTATATTGTATTTCTCCTGTTTTGTTGCATAAACATCTGGGATTTATTTCTGAGGATACAATGAACTTCTGTTGAACAATACCACAACAACACCCAAGATTTTTCTGCACCTCCACGTTGAACATTTTTTTAAAAACATTTAAGGGAACATATATTGTACATATTCCTGGACCCTTTATATGACAACTGGCGTGGTACCTGTTGAGGAAGGAGCTTCTATATATTAAATTTGACAGCAGGAGGGTCTGTTAGGAATATAGTAACACCCTTGGCACTGGGAACTGTCAAACGTTGTCTACTTTGCATTCACTGTGATGTCACAGCTGCCTGCACTTCATCATGGAACGCAATGTGATTGCAACTTGCGTTTAATAAATTGAACGTTTCAGATAATACTTTACAATGCTAATGCAGTCTAGTCTAGTTCACAAATGCCCTAGTGAAAATCCACAATGCTGGTGTCTCACAGAAACAGTCCCAGTGGAGTCCAGTGGATCCAGTGGGCCCAGTGGAGTAAAATATCTTTATTATCATTATTATTATTATTATAACTTTATTTTTTTCACTAAATTTCCCAAGTTATTTACTGCTGTTCAGAATAAACATCACTTAGGATCAGCAGTAAATGCCCAGCTACCTCCTGCTTAGGAGAGCCCAAATTAAGTACAGGTTGCTTAAATATAAATAAGTGCATGAGATTATATGGTAGTTGAGCTGATAGTAACATTTTCTGTTTATGTTATTTCAATGTGATTTCCAAAGCATTACACGCTCACACATCAAATATGTCCCTAAATAATTGTTGTGATTAAGCATGTATTATAATGCACAGGCAAAACAATTACAGCAATTTAATTATATAGACACTGTATCAGTACAAGTAAATTTAACACAGGAAAAAAATCAAATCACAAAACTACTTGTGTTATTATGTAATCATTTTACTTTGCTAGTGGTTTTACTGACCAAACTCATTTAGAGACTGTGAAGATGGAATTCATATAGCACTACATTTGTCTTCACATTCAAGCTAGCAATAGAAAGCATGGCATTTAAATTAGTGCCCTATTTTTTCTAATGATCCTATAAAAGCTTTAATGATCTTTCAAATATCATTATCATTTTAATTGCCCATATTGCAAAACAAGCTTATTTTAATGTTAATGATAGGATGCTACACTTGGGCTATTTTACTGATATTAAGAAACAAAAAGTTATTTTCTTTCACATTAACATAGCTATTGTGTTCTGTTGGGAGACCCTATGGCATTTTACATCCCTCAAGACAAAAATTTTTATTGCGCAAGTAATTGTAATTTCTTTTACGGCGAAAAAATACATACAAATGTACATTTATGTATTGAGAGGATGAGACTATGTTAGTCAGAAACATGCAGTTGTTTGAAAATGCATATAGATAATCAAATTTGGATTTAATTATCTGGCAGGCTTGTGATTAACCTGTCATCTGAATAAATTAGAAAGGAAAGCAGAATATGTAGTGTAATACAATAGATAATTGTGTAATAGAACAGAGTAGTACATGGAAAAAAGGTGCATGTGTACAAAGTAGCCTAGTCAGGCTAACTTTGGAAAGTCATACCCAGTCTGGCTAATGTATGACCTAAGTTCTTACAAATGGTCTTGAACATACTTGGCTAGTGCTTTAAAGTATAACAATAAGGAATGCACACTAGAGATGAGTGATTCAAATTTGGAGATATCTGACAGATCCCTATGGGGAAGGGCTGGCTAGAATGGTGCAGTTCAGGCACTAGCGGAAGAAATGGAGAAGCAACTTGCACTGCTCTGCAGTACTGAGAAGGTTTTGGCTGAAAAGAAAGAAAATGTATTCTGTGAGTTGACCACACCTCTAGTGTCTGGCCTTGACTCTTTGGTAGCTGGCCGCACTCTTTCTGGGGGCTAACCATGCCCCTATAGTAGTGTGCCCCCTAAACAAATTATTTATTTATTTTAAAATCCAAGGGCTAGATTTACTAAGCTGCGGGTTTGAAAAAGTGGGGCTGTTGCCTATAGCAACCAATCAGATTCTAGCTATCATTTTGTAGAAGGTACTAAATAAATGAAAGCTAGAATCTGATTGCTTGCTATAGGCAACATCCCCACTTTTTCAAACCCGCAGCTTAGCAAATCTAGCCCCAAGTGTTTGAATCTGAACTCAATTGTGTGGAGGGCAGTATCAAATCTGTGTTTGGAGCTGAGGGATATTATGTGAGGGACAGTATTATATCTGTATTAGCAAGCAGCCAGAAAATGACAGTACAACTACAATAAAAATAAAAAAATTCAAATTGTTTTAAAGAACCAATTGCATAAATTTTGATGATATTTTGGAGCATTGTCTGAATGCAAGGTAACAGTTCCTCCTCTTCCTCTCTCACTGAGTGTTCCTTTCGTGTGGTGGCAGCTATAAGTAGCTCTAATTTCAAGTAGCCTTACTCCTGTTGTGATTCATGGATCACTCAATAGATCAGGAGCAGCCCTGTACTAGTACTGGCAAGTCACCCATGACACGTCCCCTCCTTAAACTTCTCCTAAAAATGCTAATGCCTCTTTTTTAAGTCACCACATTATTATTGAATCCTGCAAGAAACACAGTGGACTGATCAGTAGAGTAAAATAGATTTGTTCCTTTCACTTTTTAATAATTATTCTAGGATTGGCCGAGCCAGCCTCTATCTCATCTCAGTTTGATTAAGGGCAACAAAAAACATTCTGCCCAGCAATGCCATTGAAATCTTGTTTGTGCTCCACTTGTAAAAAATTCTCTCTCTCTCTCTGACTCAGCTTTGCGTGCAAACGCAAAACGTAATTTCCAGGAAAATATCGATGCAAAATCCCAATAATTTATATCTACTGTATATAGCCCTCCCTCATTTTCTCAAGTGCCATTTTAGGATAGGCCGTGTGTAGGGAGAATGTTAGCTGCACTGTTCTCCTCTGAAAAAAGTGTTAGCGTGAAGAGAAACAGAGATAACAACAGAATAGTGGTGATTACTGTAAAGCAGTTCTGTAAGGATCAGTCAGCTGGAATAGTTTGCTGATGAATTGGTTTTAATTTTAAACTATTAGGGGCATATTCAATTAGCTTTTGGATTCGCGGTAACGGTAGCGAAAAGTGCACGTTCTTGCGGGTATTACGGTACCGCATTAACGCGGATTTTTGTTCGCAACCCTATGGGCTGCGAACGAAAATCCACGTTATTGCGGTACCGTGTATTACGTTTCGCGGCTGTTCCGGTGCGTTGCCGCGAATCCAAAAGCTAATTGAATATGCCCCTAAGAGTTTAGAATGAGTAGTGGCTAATGGTTGTTGTTGATTCATATATATATATATAATACTAGTACATAAATATCATTTGAACTATTATATTTAGTAGAGAAAAACATTGTGCTTTTGCTGTAGGACTATTAGCAGCAGAACTCCCCCAAAAACATTATATTTATTTTAAAATTTAAGTTTTTCTACTGAAAGTAATGTTGTGTGGGATATTGGCAGCTTATTAAGTGGGGGAAAACTGGATATGTGTGTGTGTGTGTAAGGGTCAGAAGCAGAACCCCTCCAAAACCTTTTTTTGTATTTTTCAATAGTTGTCAAGTTGTTAAGGGTCATTCAATGACATCTTTACTAAGTGGGGAAAAAAGGGTGTTTGCATATGAGTTTTTTTCTGTGCATTTTCGACATTCAGAGACTGCATGTAGAACAGTGCAGCAGCTGCAAAAAAAATGTCATCTGCCATGCCACCAATGAAGCAAGCATATTAGATAAATTAAACAACAACAAAAAATAGTGTAAGGTGCAAGAGATAAAAATGTTGAAACACTATGCACACATTAAATTTGGAAAGTTAAAGAGCATGCATCATGGAGAGTGAAGAGCCAGTAACAATCAGATGTCAATAGATGGACAGAGGCATCAGTAGATACCCAATTGTAAAGTGCTATGTCATTTGCTGTCACTATATAAATAAATGTTGATGATGATAGACAAAGGTGGCCTGCATCAGAGGCCAAGAACAGAGATTTCAAATACATAGATGTTTTTCTTAAATGGCTGTATGATACGAGTAACTTATATGTTGGCCGTAATGCTGCCCTTGTGAATCAAACAAGGGGAAATATACAGTGGTGTGCAGTGTATGGTGTGTGAAAGGATAACAAATTCATTTACTTAGATGAATTAGGCAACAAAAAAAAATAGTGTAAGGTGTAAGAGATAAAAATGTTGAAACCCTAGACACACACACTAAATTTGGAACATTAGACAGCATGCACCATGGAGAGTGAAGAGGCAGCAACAATCAGATAACATCAGGTAGACAGCGTCACCA
This sequence comes from Mixophyes fleayi, assembly GCF_038048845.1. Taxonomy (NCBI): domain Eukaryota; kingdom Metazoa; phylum Chordata; class Amphibia; order Anura; family Limnodynastidae; genus Mixophyes; species Mixophyes fleayi. The sequence goes on from NC_134404.1 coordinate 149,291,109, forward strand.
GTAGATATTTAGACAAGTAGATAGATACCTAATTTTAAAGTTACGTAATTTTCTGGTGCTATATAAATAAATGTTTATGATGATAGTCGAAGGTGGCCTGTACCCATACTACACACTTCAAAGACTATGCAAACAGTAGATTTGGCCATTACAGGGCATCCATCATAGACAGTGAACCTACAGTGGTATGAATGAAGTAAGACATTTATAAAAGTAAATAGATGAAGGTGGACTGCACTCATACTAACAACATCACAGACTAGTACTATTCACTTCTCGTTCATCAATACATTCATTGGTAGCTAAAAGCAGAGCTTTCAAATACCTTGTTTTACTTATATGCTACTAGTAAGGCAGATCTGTGCCATAATGCTGCCCCTGTGAATCAAACAAGGGAACTCTGATATATTTGCCAGTTACCATGTATATCTACATCAAGTTACCATATCCAGTCTGAGATTAAAATGTCAATCTTGAACCATCCTTTTGACTAAGCTCAAGTGTAGCGTCCCAAAACAGTTGGTTTGGGACGCCCTGAATAAGCAAGACTCCTTGGACTGATGCCAGAAGGTCAGTGGTGTTTGGAGCCTGAGCCTTCGGGGGACATAAATATGAAATGTATATATATATATATATATATATATATATATATATATATACTGTATATGTAAATATATTAGTGAAGTGTAAGAAATGTGTAAAACTGACAGTTGAGATAGGCCAATGGTTGGCATTCCCACACAAGTAGGTAAATATAACTGACACTGATATATCTTGATAAGACAATGCAAAGTTCACATTTTAAGAAATTAGGAGGACTGAATTTGGCTCTGGCAAAGAATACATGTATAGATGAAGATATGATGGCTGACAATTTACCCTATGTGATTGAGTTAGTTATCTGTATATCAATTATTTTTTGAACTGAATCGGAGAATGCAAATGCAATAATGTCATAGTCACAAAATCATCCATTAAGATGAGAGTGGACACAAGACCTCAACTATGGACAGAAACATTAGTAGACATTTAAAAGATGCTTAGAGGGCACAATGTTAAATGGTGAAGGTCTACCGTTGATGAAACCACCCACAAATAGGTGGAGAAATGCATCAGTTGGAGCCCACGTGTGCAGATTTGTTTATCAGTTTCGAGCACAGTACAAACTCGAGTTTATCAGCTATTATTTGGAAACAATGTGTCCTCAGAAGTTCCAGCCTCCAGTATATCCAGTGACTCATCTTTCACATCATTAGAAGGTACAGCGAACAACTTGTGATTCACCAGTAGGGAGTAAAAGCCTTCCAATCTGGCTTCATTTGTTGCCTAAGAAGGAATAAAACTGATAGCCATTTTTTTATGTTGCTGAGTACCTCTATTATTGCATCTTTGATTCCATAAAAAGACAATAGATACGAACTTTGCTTTTGAAAAAGTTGAAGGACTTTACCTTTGCATGTTTTCTATATGGCCTATTAAATCCTAAAGTCTGAAGATCTCTAATAACCAAGCATTGCTTATAGGGGTTACTGAGTTTGAGAAATGTATATTGGAGATTTCATTATTATATCTGCCATGCTGAGTGAATATTTTCATGTGTATGTGATTCATTTTTTATTATATCTTTAATAAAACAGACACATTTTTACTTATGCCAGCGCTCCTTCTTTTTTAGTTTTGTTGGTGCAAGTCAAGACCGCAATGTACTTGGACCCTCCCATATGTTGAAAAGGAAATGCACATAGTTTAACAAACCAAGCACTTCAGTGACAGGCACTTCCACTTTTGTGGCTGAAGTGCTCTTTTGGTTGTTGATCTGGAGAATGTTATGCTCAGGGGAGTCCCTCGGTCAGTATGAGCACCAGCTCAGCAGGGCGCGGAATCAAACAGCCTCTCAGGTCTTCACCAAGAACTTCCGCAAGGCAGGATGGGCTTGGCTGCTGAGAAACTGCAGATCGCGGCCCCTACTAAGCTTACAGACATGAGGGATAGGTAGACAAGCAGCAAAATAATACTGGACAGGTACCTGACAGAGGTCCGAAGTACAGCGGAGATTCCACCAAAGTTGGAGAGGTACAGCCTGGTCTGGTACACAATAGCAGATGCCTGTCACGCCAAAGGAGGATCCAATAGAGTAGTCTGTTCAAGCCGGGTCTGGTACACTAGGAAGTCTCAGGAGATGCAGGGAAGAACACAGGAAGAAACACAGGGCGCCAAAACAGGAAGCCAGGAGTCAGGAGTGTAACACAAGCCCTGTGTCAGAGCGCGATTTATATAGAGAGGGCAGGCGGAGTTTTGAATTCCTGCATCCCGGAAGTGACAGGCGGTCGGCTGCGTGATCGTGGAGCGGTGAGTATTACAGAGAATAGATAAGGATGTTAACAAATGAATCACATGCATTTGGATAACAGTGGTCACTGATCATCTTCCTCACTGGTGACAAATGACAATGTTATCATCATCCTCATCATTATCCTCATCAAAGATGTCAACTTCAATTACATTTTCATTTAAGAAAAAGAAAATACACCAAGTAGGTAACTGTTAGACAGCAAGTTTGACACATTGGAGAGGGTCAGAACAATACATTGGCCAAAATTGGTGAAAATGTGGACAGTTGTGAAGAGATCATTAGAAAATAGACTGTAAATTAATAACGTTACATCATTTTTCAGCAGTGATGTAGGGTGATGACTACTACAGAGATTTCGGTACTTTGGGTCAGAGATTTCTAGATAAAAGACCTCTTGGACGGTGCAAGGCAATGAATTCCAAAGAGTAGGAGCTGCAAAGCTATAAGGAAACCATATGACATATAGGAGATTCTAGGTATTCTTAGTAATTCTTCATCTGCGGATCAATAGATATTTATTCTGTACTGCTTTTTAAAATATGCAATGCCATAACATACACCAGTGATCCATGCTCTCTGTAAATGATAAGTTAGGTGCAGTAGCTCCAATAAATTATATATATATATATATATATATATATATATATATATATATTTATGTATATATATTACATAAAGTCTGTATTTTTCAAAATACTTCAATTTGCTTCATACGCAACACTTATAGATAGGTGGATTGATCGATTTACTGTTTGTAATGTGTAAAATGAAGAACAGTTTGATGGATTACTACATTACACAAGCCAAACAAGTATCAATATGTTTTCTTTTTAAAATAAATTGTGTTTGCTTCAGACATGAATGATTATATTTTGTTAGCTATAAACAATATAAGGAAAAAGATACCTTACTTACTGTATAACAAGTTTTTATTTTCACTTTATTTTTTCTTAATTTGGCAGCAAAATATATTACCTTTGTACATTCTGCTGACAGTACATTAGAAAGGTAAAAACTATAATTCAGAAATATTAACAGTTACCCCAATGACTATCATCAACATGGCAGAACATAGTGTATTTGATGTCACCCTAATCTTACTGGCTTTCTGATTTTTCTGCCCATCCATAGAAAATGATAAAAAACTGAAGGAAATTGTAGATTGCTTGTTTGCTTTACAAAGTGATTACTTTTTTGGAAATGGATGGGAATGTAGAGGCATCAGTTGCCTGGTTTAGGAGGAAAAACCTGCAAGTTATGTCCATTAGTTCATGAGTTCAAAGATGTCTGTCTCAGTTTCAGGTCTATCTAGAGAAAATTCATATACTGGGTAACCAAATGTCTATAAGCATAGAGAATACTTGGAAGTTAGTACCTGGAAATTTTAGGGGTTATTTAGGTTGGTTAGTACTATAAGTTTTAGAGGAAGTAATGTAGGATTTAATGGAGTATTTTGTTTTGCATGCCTCTTTCTTTTTGTCTGGATAACATGTTGAAGTCAATGTAAAACACGTTACACTTATTTGTAACGGTACAAAACTTCCATTTTGCTAAAAATTTAGATTTTGCAAATACATTTTTCCACCTCACATCAGAAGAAAGTCATTGCTTTCAATGGAGCTATTATGAATATGTTATTTCTCCTCTGGAGGAGAAATTAGTTTATACCAGGGGTAAACACCTTTCACAGATGGAAAGTATTTACTTAATTTCCCAACAAGATTTTTCAATTGTTATGGAAATAGCATGTGATAAAAACTTCTCTTTATTTCAGAGATGTTCATTTTATTCTTTAGTCACTGAAACATGAATTACTAAAATAATACAATTCATTTGATATGCAAATATTTAGTATACCTAGAGAAATTTAATATGTATGTGCTGTCTGATGGTTCATCATCATCATCATCATCATCATAATCATCGTCATCCACTGAAACTGCCCTGGCTCAAGTTACGAACGATCTCCTCTCGGCTAAAGCCATGGGCCACTACTCCCTCCTGATTCTCCTCGACCCCTCAGCGGCCTATGACACCGTTGACCACCCCTCTTGCTTCACACTCTCCAGTCCATTGGCCTCTCCGGTACCGTCCTCTCCTGGTTCACCTCCTACCTTGCTGATTGTTCCTTCTCTGTTTTCACCTCTGAGTCTCTCTCCCCCTCTTCCTCCCTTCCAGTCGGGGTCCATCAGGGCTCTGTCCTTGGACCCTTCCTATTCTCACTATACCCCTCTTCTCTGGGTGCACTCATCAGTTCCTTTGGCCTCAAGTACCACCTTTATGCTGATGACACTCAACTCTACCTTTCCTCTCCTGATCTCTCTCCCTCCCTTCTCTCCAGGGTATCCGCATGCCTCTGCCATCTCCTCCTGGATGTCCTCTAGATTTCTTAAACTCAATCTTGCTAAAACTGAACTCATTGTCTTTCCTCCCTCTCGTACCTCCTTCCCCTCTGACCTCTCCATCACTGTTGACAACTCATCTATCTCCCCTGTTCCCCAACTCCGCTGCCTAGGTGTCATCCTCGACTCCTCTCTCTCCTTTGCCCCTCACATTCACTCTCTCGCCAAATCCTGCCGTTTCCAGCTTCGCAACATTGCCCGCATTCGGCCCTTCCTCTCTCAGGATGCCACCAAATCTCTTGTCCACTCTCTGATTATCTCCCGCTTGGACTACTGCAACCTTCTCCTTATCGGCCTCCCCCTCTCTCATCTCGCTCGCCTTAGATCTGTACTTAACGCTGCTGCTAGGCTTATTTTCCTCTCTCGCCGTTCCTTCTCTGTCTCCCCACTCTACCAAGCCTTTCACTGGCTCCCCTTCCCCTACAGAATCCTTTTGAAGCTCCTCACTCTGACTTACAAGGCCCTCGCCAACTCCAGTGCTCCCTACATCTCTAACCTTATCTCTATACAGCACCGCAGCCGGCGCTTCTTTGACAGCGCCGCGGCTGCTGTATAGGACTGTGGCCACTTAGTTAGCGCAGGGGGGTTTTCTAGAGACTCAGAAACGCCCCCTGCGTGCGCCACTGCACTGTGATCGTCCATCGATCGTCGCCTCTTTTCCCCTCTGATTACCTCCTCTCACGCACGTATCCAAGATGTCTCCCGCGCCGCTCCCCTCCATTGGAACAAGCTCCCCCACTCCATCAGAACTTCCCCTAATCTGTCCTCTTTCAAACGAACATTAAAAACCCACCTTTTCCTTAAAGCCTTCCAATCTCATGCCTAAACTCCCACCGGTTGGCTACCTCTCTTTCTCATCCCTTCTTCCCTTCTCCCCCTTCCTCGACTCCGTCTCCATTTCTCCCGTCTCTCCGTCTCATCCATGTGTCTGTCTGTCTTCCTCTCCCTTTAGATTGTTCGCTCCTTTGAGCAGGGCTCTCCTACCTCCTGTTTCCATCACTTTTAACTGCACTCTCCAGCTACTCAGCTCACCTCCTCTCGGTCCCTCTGCCCTCTGTCTCCTCTCACTTCTCTCCGCTCCCCTCAGTGTCTCTCAACCTGTCATCCGTGCCCACCCTCTTGGGCCATAGTTACCTGCCTGTACTCACTTTTCCCCTCCCTCCCTCTCTTTCATGCTGTGCCTGAGCCCCCAGAGTTATAGTGCTTACTGTTACTTGTACTGTGCTGTTTCACCTTGTACTGTGCCATTGTTTGTCCTTGTACGGCGCTACGGATACTTTGTGGCGCCCTATAAATAAAAGTTAATAATAATAATAATAATCCTTTATTTATAAGGTGCAACAGAATCCACACTGCCATACAATCACCAAATTATAAATAAAAAAATACAAATAAAGGGAAACAGGAGAGAGAGAGAGGAAAGGGTGAATCTTGGAAATTTGCAAAGGTGCAGGCAACAGAATTGGGCCAGGGTGGGACAGGAAATGGGGCGGGAAGTAGAAGGCAGATTCAATAGTGATCCCCAGGCACCATGCAGGGGTAATAGGGTAGAGGGCAACTATAAGGGAGATGGTAGGAGAAGATGTAACACTTGCCAGTGAATGGATAACAAGCTCAGTTTTGGATATGTTGAGCTTGAGGTAGCATTCAGCCACTCAAGTGGAGATGGCAGAGAGGCAAATGGTACACAAAGGAGAAAAGGAGAGATGTCAAGGTAGATTCGAATATCATCAGCAAACAGGTGATATTAGAGGCAGAAGGAGTGAATGAATTGATCAAAAGAGCAGGTATAAAAAGAGAAACACATTGGGAGAAGAACAGAACATTGGGAGTCCCAACAGATAGAGTGAGAGGAGGGGAGACGGCACCAGAGTAAGAGACACTGAAGAAATGATCAGACGAAGGAGGTAAACCAGAAAAGAACAGTGCCATGAAGGCCAAACGAGTGATGGGTGTCAGGGAGGAAAATGGTAGGGAGTAGGGAGATGTGGCCTTTTGACCAAGAAAAGAACATTAGTCACCTTGGTTAGGGCAATCTCGTTAGAGTGGAGAGAGTGGCAGTCTAATTGTAAGGGGTCAAAAAGAGAGTTAAAAGTGAGAAAGTGTGTTCAGTGGTTGAAGACTAACCGTTCAAGAAGTTTGGAAAGGAATAGGGGTAGGGATATGGAGCTGGATGTAGCATCATGGCAAGCCAAACAACAACATCAGCAACATGACAACTGATATAAGTGGACATACAGACTGTGGCCATGGAGCAGTACATGTATTAAAGGTGTAATAAAATTGTTACAACAAATTATTGCTTTATGCCAATTACACCCATACATTCAACCAGCATAGCATAAATGAGAACGGCAACAAATAGCTAAAGCTACATTTTAGTACAATATATCAGTTTGTTAATTCATTATTTAATTTTATCTTTCTTCATCTGCAATCAAATGCAACCAAATTGTACCAAATTATTTTTGGTGTGCTAAGGATCACAAATAACAGACAAAAAAGAGGTGGTAAAGGTGTTTATTTGAGGGTAAATAAAACATGATAAGCAAGATAGGTGAGCCCAACTATGTGTTGGAGATCAGGAACACTAAAGTGCAAAGTGTACAGTTGTGACATATTATATTTGAAATTATAGCAAAAGAGGGGTAGGATGGAAAGAAGTCAATGTGATTTGCAATGGTAAAACTATAAACTAGTATTTTTCACCATTGCGCTCGTATGGCATAATTGTGGTGTGTTTGAACCAGGTTTGCATATTGGTATCGACTTGTGCTGAAAGGGAACGAAATGAGGACAAGCTCCCACTTAATGACTTTTGGATGTCCATGCCTTTCACTCTACTAAATGATCCTGAAAATATTTTTTTGCAATTATATGGTATGGAAATAGGATTTTCTATGTACTTATATTGATATCAATTACACTACAAATGCAAAGCATGAAATTACTGTGCACTGAACAATTACTTTTGTTTGCTCTACCCAAGTGCATATCTTGATACAAAATACAAACAATTACCATAATGAGAATAAAGTCCCATAATTTCTGATAATCAAACTGAACATTGATTTTAGTGCCATATAAAATGTAACTATTATGGCTAGTGATAAATTATGATTATCAATCAAAATGCATTTACAAAACAATAATTTTGTTTCTAAATTGATTTAGCATTTGCTTTCCGCTTTTATCCAATTGCTAAGTAAAATTATCCTTGTGCTATACAAATAGCATCAAACAACAGAGGAGTAGATTGTTAATGATGTTGTTTTCTAAAGGAAATTGCATTACAGTTATAAGTAGTGAAGAGCGCTACACACAGGAAAGTATACAATGATTCAAATCTCCAATAAATCAGGTGAATTTATTAAATACAATAAAATCAAGAAAGTATATAACTGCATTAGCATTATATGGTGATACAAATATTGCCTGAGAACACTTTGGTTTGTTCCTCACTGCACCATATGTAACTTGGTCAGTCATAAAAATAACACCACTCTACTACATAAATGAGTGTCAAATTATCATTATATTAAAAGAAAAAATTAAAACATTCAAATGAATGAAGAGAGTGACCCAAATATAATAGTAGGCAGCACTTTATTATTTAGATACTGTATGAATCAAAAAAACCTCTAAATAAATATATATATATATATATATATATATATATATATATATATATATATATATATATATATCCACGCAAAATATGTGCATATGTATCATACAAAACGAAGTGTGCACCACATTGTATCTGGTTTGTAAAAGATGTTCACTGGGTTTTAAAAACAGGCTCCCTTCTGACACTTGTTTATTTTTTTGAACAGTGTAGTACCTCAGTCCTCATCTTCATCTGCCATAGACAAAGCACAGAGTATACTTCAAACATACTTCAAAAAAAGTGAAGTGTTAAATCCTATCTTCTTGCCCTGACTCAATATACATAACAATAAAAATCTGAAGTTTTTAAAACATTACGGCTTCCTCCCACACTCCAAAAACATACTAGTAGGTTAATTGGCTGCTGTCAAAAATTACTCTAGTCTCTCTCTCTCTGTCTGTTTGTGTGTATGTTAGGGAATTTAGACTGTAAGCTCCAATGGGGCAGGGACTGATGTGAATGAATTCTCTGTACAGCGCTGCGGAAGCAGTGGCGATATATAAATAAATGGTGATGATGATGAATATAGCTCAAGCACTGATTGTGCTGCAAGTCCACTTATATGCACTGACCCGTTCTATTACAGCAATTGGACTAGCACTGAACAGCCCAGGTGCTAGTTAACATGATTTGAGTGGTCTCCCATGCTACAAAATGTTTCAAAAATCGCATTCCACAGACTAGGTTATCTATGCAGGAGACAATTATAATAACACTCAAAAAATGCGGTAGGTAACCAAGTCTGCCACAAAGCACTCATGCACGGTGAAACAATAGAAAAGGATATTTATTAAAACATTCTAAAATCCACATAAAAATGGTATACACATTATAACCACATGTTGGAGATCTCAGTGCCAATTAGAACATATAACTAAGTAGGTGCACCTACACGATGTTCAAATCATCAAAGGTATTGGTATATAACCAGTCCAGCAGCTTCTGCAGCCACTCGTATTATTGAAATATAGCGCTACGTATTATATGTTGCATGGAGACAATATTCCCGATGATCGTGGAGCCACAGTTTGGAGCGTTAAAATAGTAGTGATGGAGGGTATCTTTACATAGATGGTAACAGGATTCCAAATGGTATAGTCAAAAAGGTATAATAAAGTCTCTTACCAGATCCCTGGCATCACACGCAAGACCAATACCTTGACAGTAAATTCCGATTCCTGTGTTTAATAAACCTCCTCCAGTTGGAAAAAGTGAGAGATGTATAGTCAGAGCTCTACTCACTGCTCCTCTCCGCTCCACGTGGTAAACAACCAATAGCGCCTGGGTTCGCGTACTCCTGACGTCATAGAAGTGCGCCCCGTCTTTGACGAAACTCTCCGAAATTTGCTAAGAGATTAGCTATTGCTGGTAAAGAAGCACTGTATGTATAAAGATGGCACTCTGTTTCATCCAACAAATACTTGTTGCTTATCTGACACGTTTAATCTCTTAGCAAATTTCGGAGAGTTTCGTCAAAGACGGGGCGCACTTCTATGACGTCAGGAGTACGCGAACCCAGGCGCTATTGGTTGTTTACCACGTGGAGCGGAGAGGAGCAGTGAGTAGAGCTCTGACTATACATCTCTCACTTTTTCCAACTGGAGGAGGTTTATTAAACACAGGAATCGGAATTTACTGTCAAGGTATTGGTCTTGCGTGTGATGCCAGGGATCTGGTAAGAGACTTTATTATACCTTTTTGACTATACCATTTGGAATCCTGTTACCATCTATGTAAGACACCCTCCATCACTACTATTTTAACGCTCCAAACTGTGGCTCCACGATCATCGGGAATATTGTCTCCATGCAACATATAATACGTAGCGCTATATTTCAATAATACGAGTGGCTGCAGAAGCTGCTGGACTGGTTATATACCAATACCTTTGATGATTTGAACATCGTGTAGGTGCACCTACTTAGTTATATGTTCTAATTGGCACTGAGATCTCCAACATGTGGTTATAATGTGTATACCATTTTTATGTGGATTTTAGAATGTTTTAATAAATATCCTTTTCTATTGTTTCACCGTGCATGAGTGCTTTGTGGCAGACTTGGTTACCTACCGCATTTTTTGAGTGTTTATATCCATTTTTTGGGGTGCAGATCCCCAGCGTTGGTACCTTGTCTGAGCAGTCATTTTTAGTGCCGGAATCTGTTTTCATAATTGACAATTATAATAAAGTTGAGAAAAAGTTATCTTTTTTAAAACATATGAAAAGTAATTAACTGATGTCTGATAGGTTGGTGGTACTCACAATTACATCGCAAATAGTTGGTAGCTTATGCCAAATTATAGCTCACCCCAGGGGGGCCTTTGAAGCTGCAGTGGTAGCAATGTTATCTTGTAACACAGGACAGTTTTCTGGCCTCAAATTTTACATATGGAATTAGGTCATTAACCCTTTGAGAGCATGTCTCCGCTTTGAAGTCATCTGTTTTTAACTTGCAGAGAAACAAATTATAAGTGGATTAATTTGATATATAGTATTTACGATACAGTCCCATATGATTATGCTTTATTCCCCCTTAGTAGAACATCTGAGTAATCTCAGAGTCATTTTGTGATGAGACAATAGATAGCCAAAGCTCTTCTGAAGGTGAGACCGAACAAAAGCAGTTTATGATCTGTAGTTAGGTAGCTTGTAGTTGTTAGTGATCACTTCTAATTATGTGTTTGCTCAGATGATGCAGTTATGTCAGTAATTCTTGCATAAGTCTCAAAATAGTTATGGGAGGCTATAAGCAGTGTCCAAGTATATTGCAATAGCATAAGCTTGGACCAATAAGTTGTCCAATGTAATCTGTACTGTGAATAGTGTAGACCCACCCTTTCCAGTGAGTCTCTTCCTTTCACCATACCCTGTCCCGTATGTGGGAGGCTTCAGGGCCTATCTTAATATTATTTATGTAGAGTACCTCCAGTGGGAAGGAGTGATGCTAGTCAATTTAACTTTTTTTTTTATGGATACTGGGATGCTTTGAAAAGATATGTCTGCTTGGATATTCAACCATGCCACACACCGCAATTCTGAACAATATTGATTATATGGTATTTAAATTACTCTAAATCATTAGCATGGTTTAACTAATATTTATTCCATTATAAATATACATGACTTTTACTAAGAGTTCAGGGCTTTGGGCCTTTAATTTGTCCACTGCTTAAAGAGACACTGAGTAAAAGTGGAGTTTTCCATTATGAATTAGGAGAGAGTTCTCTGCTCTATTTGGGAGTCCAATCAACCAGTCAGTCAGTCTCTAACTGTGAGAATATGTTACTTCCTTTCTGATGAGAAAGATGCAAATCTTTAACTGGACATCTGCAGTTTTGGGACTAGCAGTGGTTTACTAATTTTTTAAAACATTTAGGGGCATATTCAATTCTTGACGGAAACGTAAAAAATCTTGCGGCGCGCGCACTATTACCATTATTACGGTAATAGTGCGCGTAAATACCGTTATTACGGTAGTTTTATCGCTGGATTTCAGCTTGCCGCTCCCTGAGCCATAAGCTGAAATCCAGCTTACTATTACCGTAATAACGGTAATAGTTTTAACGCCGCAGGGATTCGGAAAAATTGAATATGCCCATTATGCTACATAAATTAAACAGTTAGTATACTTGCACATTATATGTTTTAGTTCCTGTTGCTATTCAAGAAATTGTCTAATTCTGTGGTAGTCATATTATTACTGTTATAGAGGAATCTTACTCTGCTCTGAATGTAGTTTTATTTATAACTTAAATGTTTAATGAGTCATTTGTAAGTCAAACCCTGAAAATGATTTTGCACCGAAAAAAACGATGGTCTAATCACAGCAATCAGTCTTTAATAATTTCTGTCAACAGATCCATATTAAACCTCTCCAACTGCAGCAAGCTGCTTCATATGCATGTATCTTGTACTGTTCTCAAAGGAAGTTTATCCTTCAGATTTATGACATAGTTCAATAAAACATACACTGAAAAAGTCAACCAAGATTTATCATTAAAAGAATAAATCTTGGTGATTTCTGCTTCTCACCTCACCTCAACCTACTCATTTACACAATTCATCAAGGTCCCTGCATATGATATTCTGAGAGTAATTGATTTCACAGTCAAATATTCTCTGTTAGAGATATCTTGCTAAACAAAATATCCTCTGTGTTGCATTAGCAAATGGGGATACCCGGGTACAGATAACTTTATAAAAGAAAAATAGAAATTTATACTTCTATTTACAACCTCTACTTCTCTGTTCATGTGTATTGCAAAGCTCTGTTTGAACAGCATAAAAAGTATTAACAATTTTGTATCATATTTATTGATGATGAACAAGGTTTGGTCACATGAAACTCTGGACACCTAATCCTCAATATTCATATACACCAAAAATAAAAACAAATAACACTTTATATAATTACCATTATGACTATAAATCATAGAAGTCCAGCATAGTTAATGATAACAAAAATGTCACAGCAGTTAGAGGTAAAATGTAAATGTTAGGAAATTTATAAGTGTGCAAGAGAACCAGAGAGAGGGGAAATGTAGAGGAGAGGATCAGAGCATACTTGCCAACTCTCCTGGAATGTCCGGGAGACTCCCGCATTTTGCGAGAGTCTCCCGGACTCCCGGGCGAGTGTGGTAATCTCCCGAATTCTGCCCACTTCACTAGGAAGTGCCCCACTTCCTAGTGAAGTGGGCAGAATTAGATCCCAAACGCCGCGATTCCCGGTGAATGGCACGATTTTGGCCGTCCCGCCCCCCTCACGCCCCCTCCACTGGCTGGCTCCCGGAAGGGAGCTGAAGAAAGTGGGCAAGTATGGATCAGAGAGGTGGGGAGATATAACTTGAGGAAGAGAGAACCAGAGACAGGGTATAAAACCAGAGGCAGGCGTACAAATGTGTATACGGCCATAGAAATGTGTCTTGACAGTGTTAATAGCAAATGCGAACATTGCATTTTCCTTATGAAATATAATGATATACAAACACCCTGGTATTTGTTTTTTACCGATTTATAAAGCCTCTCCAGGCATAAAAGAATGCAAGTCTAAGATATAGACGCATTATGGTACACACGCACAGTACGGAAATGCATACTTTTATGCCACAAATTTTGGTGTACATCCAGCTCTAACTGAAGCCCAATATGTTTAAATAAACTAAACTAAAACAACAGTGAGTGAACCGCATTTAGTAATTTTATAATGTAAAAAAAATTACCTTTGGATACTGTTTAACGGGTATCAAGACTTTTTCTGATAATTTTATGTTTTTGTTGCTGATTATGTCTAGGTATTTCTTTTCCTCGTCTTCTTTCTTCCCCTCAGACTCGTGAAATTTTTCTATTTCTGTCGAAAAATAAAAAATAACTTGTATGCCAACATGTAAAAAGCATAATAATGAATAATCATTAAGGGTATCACACTGTGGTATATAACTTCACTTTTTCATGCGCAAAATGAAAATATGTGTACTATGTGTATTATGTTGCTTTATCTCAATAAAATATTTCCTAGATGCATTAATCATAATGTTGATTACTGCTATAGACTGGTATAAAACACAAGACATGTTAATACAAGCGCGGAAACAAAATCAATATCTCCATAGCAATGGTGCTCATAGAAGACGTAGTGCCATTTCTTTATTCTAGAGAATAAATCTAGTAGTTTTATATTATTTTAAAGACACTACTTAGTTTTAAGTATGTATATATTTATGTTGTAATAAAGTGCTAAAAAGTACATGGAATACCTTAAACAGTGACATAAAAAGTTTTACAAACATAAAATCATGAACATATTTAAAGAAATTACATAAACTAAAAACATACGGTAATAGTGTTTGTAATAATAATTTTACTTTTTTGTTTTGTTTTTTAAAAAAGCCCTTTATTGAAATGTATATATTTTATGGGGGGACGGGGACGTGGGGGTGATGGTACATAAATCAAACAGGGAGGGGGGGAAGGAGAAATGAGAGTCAATATAGCAAGTACTCAATAACATCATAACGATAAAGAAACATCACAGTTAACAAATAGAGATCATAGATGTAATAACAAAGTACCAATCATAACTGTAATCATGATCTGAGATGGTTTCAAACTGAATCGTCTTTCAACTGAATAAAAGCTTTGGAACCATTGACAGATTTAATAACAAGAAACAACGTATACTGCCTGAAAAATGTCCGAAGGAAGGGAAAATGGGGTGAGGGGTGGGGCTACAGGGTAAACATAGGATGAGTAGGAGAAGTACTGGCAAGAATGGGAGATAACAGAGATCACGGGGGAGATGATAGCGAATAGGGAGGGGGTGGGGGAACACTTCGCCAAATGGGCAACAGCTGAACATTTATTTCAGATAATTTGTAGTTGAGTATTGACCTCATAATGATTAGTCCAGAGTGACCAAGTACACTCAAAACTGTTGGGGGTGTTGATTTTTGTTATCTTTTATACTGTATACAATACTACTGTAAATGGTTGTGTTAAAGTGTTGACTAATACTTGGTTAAATGTAGTACAGTCCCTACCCATCTAAAAGTGCAGAAAATCACAAAATGACTTTATGACCTATCACATAGCACATATAAAAATCAGTATATAAAATTTTATTTCCAAAACATATTAAAAATCAAATGATTCATTAGAATAAAAAAAAAGTAAATGTTTCTAATGTATAGATCCAGAGCGTCTCTTGTTTCCACAATGGTACACCGCCTTTAGGATATATCCAGGTTATTTTTATACCTTGGACTAATTATGGCAATGAATTACTTGCTTGAACATCTACAAAATGTTTACATATGCTATGTGTCTTAGATTTTTATTTAATAAATTGCTGATGCTTATAAATTCATTTTTTTAACTCTCCAATGTTCCTAGTGACATACTGTATGCCACAAAAAGGTGGCTTAATAGATAGCCACCATATATTAACTGCATTTCCAAATATTAATTAATGCAGTTATGCGAATTAGTAGCGCATGTATGCATATAAATCTTTCCACTTGTCACAGAATCAACGTGTCCTTTGTCTGTAGAAGAGAGATTGTTTCCTTTTAAAATGTGTAGCATTGATGTTTTCTTACACGGTTAACCTCGTATATCATTAGTCGTAGTGGGGGACAGCTACAAGTGTTCCCAAGTTTGTCTGTACAATAAATAAAATGTACAGTATATTGTATGTATGTTCCAATAAAACTTAAACATTTTTTGACCTATTGGAAGTTTTAGCTTATCAACATATTTTATTAGTGCCATTCAACTTTGAAATACCAAGACCTAAATGTTCTATGCTTTATATTGGGATTAATTAGTAACTACCTTTTAACTTTAAGATCCCTAATTATTTAAGTGTTTTGATTGTTTTTAATAATATGTTTTTTGAAAAAAAACTGTAGGGAGGACAGTCTTAAAGGGCACTCCTAATCAGCAACTAGTACTCTTTGAGAGAGTCCTTTATGGATGAAACACGTTAGAGTAAATACACATCTTTTTTGATCCATGCGCTATACCAAACAAGAAGTCCATTGCGTTCCACAGGGCATTCCAGCATACCGGGACTGCAGAAACCAGCAGAGACGCACCAAAATTGGACGCTGAGAGACGACCAGCAAGTCTCACTGGACATGACAGGGTAAGAGCTGAGTTTAGATGTAGTAAATAGGGACAGTTCTCTTCACAAATTCGGTCATCATTGTCTGTATCTGGCGCTCCACTGCCAACACTTTGGACTAAATATGGCAATAATGGCATTTAGCTTGGCAATTAGTAACGGCATTTATTTATGCTAAAACAAATCCAAGAGCCTTACATTGCATTTTGACTTTTATAATTTTACTCTTTTCGATTTTATCTGCACATGACTGTTTAGGGATTGGTATTCAATATAAATAATGTTCCAACTGCATTAATATTATAGCTAGTATACCCCATATAAGAACTAATTAGTTTTCCTGCATATTTTTATACTGCCTTTGAATAATAAGGAGGAAAATAGAGATCTTTAATCCCTCTTTTTAGTTAATCCCCCTTTTTTAGAGGCAATATTATATGCCTTTATCTCCTCAAACAGAATTTATGTAATAGTTTATTATACCAATTAGTTTAATATATCCTCATTCTTCATTTATTAGTCTCCTTTTCCACTCCTATGTTTTGCATATTTTGTTTATTTGATTTAATAAGGAGCAGGTGAATATACCATTTTATAAGAGCGCTTACCACATAACTATAAATACTGGTGATAACAAATTTGAGGGTTTTATTTTATAAAAAAATACAAAACACAGTATATTTGAGAGAAACAATAAATTGACAATGAAACTGTCTAATTTTATTTTTGGCAAATTCATAACCTTTAGTTAAGCAATTTTACTTAACTTATTAATAGTCAGGGTACGGAAGCAACTTTTTCTCTCTAACAATTTGACTGTATAGTATTTACTATTTACTAAGATTCTATGGTGCAGAAGACACAATGGAATTATTATAGTCCAAATGAAATAAACATGCCCAAATCCCGAGCCTCTTCTGGTATGAGAAATATATTTTAGCTTTTACTATCATGTAACTATAGCATCCAATAGGATATTGCCTCACCTGAAATGCACAATACCCCACTACTTCTCAAATGTACCCTTGCCTAAACACTGTTCTATGCTTTTACTACACAGAATGCCATCCAATCAGATGCCACTTTACAAGTAAGGTCATGTTCCCAAAAAAGAACACTGTATGTAATGATCATGGGGCTAGGAAACACTATTTATAGTTCCCGGTGATACCAATGTATCTCTTGAGGTTACAAACTGGACTGAACACCTATTGTATTAAGGGGGGTATTCAATTGTTCGGCTTGACAGCCGAAATACTTGCGCTCTAAAACTATTACCGTTAACACGGTAATTACTCGCTGAATTTCAGCTCGCAGCTCCCTGAGCTGCGAGCTGAAATTCAGCGAGTAAATTACCGTATGAACGGTTTTTAAGCGCAATTTTACCGTATTAACGGTAATAGTTTATTAGCGCGAGTTTTTCGGCCGTCAAGCCGAACAATTGAATACCCCCCTAAGTGTTATATAATGTTTCTTGATGAAAACATTTTATAATTAAAACCATAAAGCCTTTTATTCTACAATATTCTGCACTCCCACACAGTTTGCATTTCTCTGGTTGTTAGTCCACTGAGATAGTTGCTAGATCACTGTGGATTTATCTACATATATGGAGGAAGCTATGATCCACAATACTGTTTTGTGTTGTATGACTAGCCAATTAATGAATCTGAAGTATTCCTGGATCTGCAATGAAAAGCTGAAACAGCAGACTCGAACTTCAAGAATGATTAAGTGGAGGAACGGATATTGCAGAAATTGATTTTATCATAGGAAAAATATTAATTTATCACTATTTTAAAAAAATCTAAATATTTCCCCTTTAAATAGATGTGAATATTGCTTATTTTAATAAAATAGCTGATGCAAATTTGATCAATATTAATCAGTATATTATTTGAGTTAGTAGCATGTTAATTAAAACAAGATACTCTATTACATTGTAGGAGCTCTATGCTTTACAATAAGGACACAAAACAGCAGCTATAGTTTAACCTGCAAATCAATAAAAAGGCTAATTGACTACATCATCGCTAATGATTGAAGTTCCAACCAACTAACTATTGTCAGAAGACAATTATGATAATCATGATAATCATAAGATATGCATGATAATCGCTAGCTGAGTAAAAAGAATATTTTAAAAACATTTGCAGGATAATGAACGGATTTGTATTGCTCCTACAAAAAAGTTTAAATGAATTGAACCTGAAATGCGACATACACAGCTAACCTATTAGTGACCTGTTTGTAAACTGCTACATATTAGGACAGTTTTGGGCAACAGGCGGCCAATCAACCCTTCACCTGCGCCTCCCAGCCCACCGCTTCCAATCTGACTTATTCTCTACTTTACAACAAGGCAGAGAATAAGTCAGAAGGAAGCAGTTGACTTACGAGTCATGTGATCTCCTCTACACAATGCAAGAAGATCACACAGCATACCAGAGTGCAGTGTGTTCTCCTATCCCTGCAGGCACGAGGGATAGCAGTATGTAGGAGAAATAGCTGTGAAAATAAGTAATAGTGGGGAAGGTGTGAGAGGCATGTGGGGGAGATGTTAGAGGCATGTGGGGAAGTATGAGTGGCATGTGGGGGAAATCTAATGGGCCTGTGGGCAGGATTGATGGTCATGTAAAGGGTATGTGTGGAAAATTCTAATGGGCATGTAAGGGTCTTGTGGGGAGGTCTGATGGGCATGTGCGGGAACTCTGATGGGCATGTAATGGCCATATTGAGTGGTTTGAAAAGCATGGCATGGAAATGTGGTGAGGTCTGGAAGCATATGGGGTGGTTTGAGCAGCATGTGGGGAATGTGAGGACTGAGTTGTCTTCCATGAACTCATCCTTACATTGTAGGTAATTTATGAAGGTCAAAACAACCGCTCTGCATCTCAAACAAAGTTTTAGACCTCCTAATTGCCAGATTGGTGCAAGTGAGCCTAGTATTTCTAAGGAGTGTATAGGTTTGTGGAGTAAAATGGGTGTATATGGGGAAGAGAAGTACAGAGTTGGGAAGAAAATTCCTAGTAAAATTTGTTTTCCAGAGTAATGCAGAAATGAGATTTCAGATTATGGAGCAAGATTATTAAAATTAGATAAAGAGGTGTAGAGGGCACATTTTCAGTGGTAATCCTTTCCAGGACTGCGTACCAGCTCAGAGACTAATCCTATACCTTTAATGGGACTGATTATGCACCTATATGTCGTACTTCCACAATGTAATAACACACTAAAATAACAACCTGTAAAAAATGTCAGTTCCCATGCACAGTTGACTTTTTGAATTAAAAAAAATATAATAATTAAAAAATGAGCAGTATATGAATGAACAGCATGCCCTTCCAGAGGATACCAGCTACCAGCACCAGGCTGGGTTAAAGAACACAAGAAGGACTCCTAGAAACTTAGCCACCTCAGTGGTTCCAGTATAATGGAACGGGGTCTCTAAGATTGGCACTGTAACCCATAGCAGAAAAATCAGATCAATTTGCTAGTGCAGTTTACAAAACGAATGCAAATGGTACTATAGGTTACAAACAGGTCTGTAATTAGGAATAAGTAAATAACATTTTAAATTGCTCATATCATATCTTCACCTCTGGAAACAACTCATGTATGTTTGTTCTCCATAGCCTCCACTGAACCTCAAATCTCAGGTCCTATGATATTTTGTTAGCATATTACAAATTTAGAAAAAAAAAAAATAATGTCACATTTGCTTTTGGGGTCTTGGATTGCAAAGATTTGAGCATCAGTCAACAAGTCAGGGGACTGGCTGTGTTCTCATGGCTCACTGTTTATTAAGGAGGAAGCAGGGTTACTGGCATGGTGCAGGCACAGGCAGACAATCACTGACATGACTGCATAGTGTTAACTCTGAATAATGTTTACTCCATCATGCTGATGCTCACATATGACAAAACGATTACCAAGTAATTATACAATGATTTTCCCAGCAGCCCAACTGTCCAAATGCCTATTACTTTTGGGCAAGATTTTAGCCAGATTCGCTAACATAACGATAGTTACATCACTGGTTGCAATCTTTTTCTTGCAATCCACTTTTTATAAATGTCCTCAATAGTTCACTCCCTGATTTACATTTGTAGCATTTTCATCAACCTAAGAATGTACAGCTATGTTTCCCTCAACTCCTCTTTACATCCTGGTTGATATGCTTGTGAAACTAATTCGTTTATTCTTACGTCTTGTAATGTTTTTTTATTGGGTATTCCTAGAGCACTTTTTGTGATGTTTAAATCTGTTGAGTGTTTTGTCTAGCATTTTTATAGTGTTTGTCATTTTACCAGTAGATACTGCACCTTGGAATAAGTCCATAGGAAATAGATAAATGTGCACATATGGCCGCAGGCATGGTAACAGCCTCGATTTGTGTCTGGGAAAACGTATGTATTTGTTCTGCAGCTTGATATGTATAGTAAAGTGTTTTCAAAGTGTGTTTGTATCATGAGCATTTGGCTGTGTTGGTCTATATCATTATCTACATTTTCTGATCCATCTGTATACCTAGGACGTCTGCCCAGATTTGTAACATTGGAAAGTCTGGATTTTTATTTTTGTGAAAATATCGAGAAAACTCAGCAAGTACAGGAGGCAATTTAAGATGTGCAAAAGCGCAGCTCCACAGTGCAAGAGTAGCTTTGGACCCGTTTTGTGCCTGTTTACAAATTTACAGAGTGCATAATCACAATTGTCTGCCTCTCCAGATGTACTTCTACGTTGTAAAGGCATCAAGGGAGAGTAGAATGTATGCTTGAAATGTGAAATGCTCTAGGCGGAAAATCCAGGCACACTGTTGCAAAACCAAGGTGCTTTGTTGAGTACATTGTGTGTCTTCTAGCAGAACCATTGTTGCTATAATATAAAAATGACAAGAGGAGGGGTAGCGTGGTCTGGCAGCTATCCTAGTCAGTCAAGTTGCTTTGGAGCTCCTGGATAATCTCCCTTTCCTCGGCTCAGAATTCTGTGCAAACGGGCACCCCTCACTCTGTGGCACCTTCTGCCAGGACCTGATGTCTGTCTGCCACCTCGCCCACAGGTTGCCTGACGCTCCAGAGGTCGCAGCCTCAATTTTGGGAGCTTCGGATATGACTTGGCCGCCAGACTTATTTCGACCGCCGGACCCCCCAGTTACAGTCTGCACTAGAGCACTAGTCCTGGACCCCCTACCACCAACATTCATACAGGGGGAAAAAGTGTGAGGCTGATAGGGCATATCCAGAACTTGCAGTCCACCGGCCCCTCTGCTTGTCTTACTAGACTAGGGGGTGAACGTTCAACCCGCTCCTGCACCCTCCACCTGGAAGAGGGTAAGTGCTCACATCAACCATTTGACTGTTTTCCTGGGGGTACCTGGTACTCTCCTCCTGTGCTTAAACTGCCTCACTAAGACACCCCACCTAGAGGCTGCAACATCTGCACAATATCTGCCACATTCAGGATGCCTATTCCCTCACCACTCTTAAAGCCTCCACTTACCTGATCTGCTGCACCCCACAATTACCTCGGCTCTCGCAGCTCTGACCAATCTAATTGTATGTCTCTGATAATTCTTCACTGTGCTGCCATCTAGTGGTCAGTGCAAAAACCTACATCCATGCAATAATTCAAGCAACTGCTTGTCATACTAAGAACTGTTGTAGATGTACCTGTAGGGTGCATCCTGTGCCACTCGCCTTCACATCTCTGATTAATCAGGGAATGCCATGCAATAAATCTTCACCCACTACCCGGGGCCCGATGAGTGATTCTTCAAATACCGTTCCTGCTTCAGCTAAATCACACACACACACACACACACACACACTTTTTCCCCCTTTTTTTTTCTCCCCTATCTCTCCCTCTCTTCCCAAATTTTTTCCCTCATTCTTTACTCTACTCTTTTCTTCGTCTCCCCTCCCTTCTTTATCTCTGCTCTTTTCCTACAAAATGAAAACCCCCGATCTTTCTGCTATGATCTTACAATGTCCCTGAATACTGTTTGCTCTTATTATACTTGTGCACTTTAGTTTTATGTACCATTGTATTCATTCTTTATTTTGTTCTGTTTTCTGACCATTAATAAAGACTTGTTTAAAAAAAAAATTACAAGAGGAGATGCCACAGATAATGTCTCAGTTTCAAGCAACTTTATTTATTCTGCAAACTATACTAAGGCACATTTAATATGATTAATTTAAAAAGGGAGGACCACACAGCTTCTTTACATGTACAAGCGGTCCTACTAGTCTGTTCAACATGCATGTCCACGTCTTGGTATTTGGAACTGCCCCTTGGAAAATCAATTAGCCTAGCCCTGCAGATACACCTAAAAATGTGCATGATAGAAATAGTATTAACAACGATAGTATCCAGCACTGACACAGGACTATAATTATATGTATAAATGTTAGGGAAAACCAATTGTTTCTGACAATGTACCACAAATAGATTATGAATTCAACATGGACAGAGTGGTTCTTAAAAACATCAAAAAAACTTTAATTACACAATGCAAATACTTTATCCACAGAGAAGCTGTGGGATTAAAACATTAAATAAACCAACCAATTACAAACAATGTAAAAAAAAGGACTATAGTACTTGAACAGATGAATTGAGAATGCAGTAAGTGTATGTAAACTGTCAATAGGTATCAATAGATTATCACGCATCTCACCGGTTTAGTTTCATTCTGAGCCTTGTATACATGGGTCACCTGTGGTTACTCCTATCTGTTGCACAGCCTGGCGTTCCTCTATCCTCAGCCGCCATCTTGCCAAGCATTCTGCACATGTGCAACCCGGGAACCTTTTAAAACCTCTGCTCCACGGTGATAGGAGGATCACCAGCCAGTTCCCCATATAAGGGTCCTCCTCCTTTCTTTGAGTGTCAGTTTATCAGGTCTCCTACCTGATAGGAAGCATCTCCTCTGACTCCTGTCCGTGCTCATACTTACCTTTGTTCCTGTCTTCGCGGGTAAGGCCGTTCATTCATCGGCTGCAGCATCAGTACTGTTCCAGAGTTATAATACCTCTGTGGATCTCAGTGCTTCTACTCCTCGCAGTTCATCCGTTCACAGTATTACCTGTTCAGCTTATTCTACAGTCAAGACCTGTGACCTAACTGCAGAGTATCACTCATCATCCGTCCTGTTTCACAGTATAACACCTGTGTGGATCTCAGTGCTTTTGCTCCTCGCTGTGCATCGCTTCACAGCTATATCTGTTTAGCTTATTCCGCTGTTTAGACCTGTGACTGTACTTCCTGCTCAGCCTATCCTATTATCGAGATTCGTGGCTATACTGCTGATCATCTCACAACACCCATCCTGTTCCGGAATACAATATGCCTGAGGCTACATTCGCATTCTGCCTTACAGTTACTTCATGGTTCTCTGTATTATCTGCTCTGCGCCTCCTAGAGTACCGCAACCTGCGGTTGAGAGCAGCTAAGACCATATTCCCTTGGGGGAAATCCTGGTGAATACCTTTCCTCCGTTAGACTCCGCACCTCTCTGGGGGGTAGCTGTCACTCAAGCAGAGATCAAGACCATTCCAACTATCTGGCTTTCGTGACATAGATATAAGGCAATTTAATACTATTATGATTTATTTCGATTTATCTGTTATAAATTTATACTAAGCATATTAAACATGAAATACCAAAAATGTTCATTCAGAAATCAATGATAATACATAATTCCTAGCACCTACAGATCCAGACAAATTGTCAATACCAAGTAGCTACTGGTTTGAGTGGTTTACAAAACACACTTATCCGTATATAATACATGCGTTTATAGCCAGACCTCAGAAGTCAATGTACTGTTATCTTCACGTTATAATGACTCCTATAAAAATGGCACTGATTTGAAAGTACCTGATAACACCACGATTCTGTACTGGTTCTGCTGGTCACAATTGACGAACGATGTAAAGCCTCTAGTTTGCCGGCTGTGTGTATACAAGATATTTAGCCTTTAGGGAGTTTGTGCATGAGAGAAGATCTGTTGTGTCATGAGTTGAATCAGCTATCCACAGTTTGTGCAGCTCAATAAAAGGATTTAATAGTACTTCGCCTCAATATCAATGGTGGTACTAGAAATCAAATTTGGATCCTGGGGTGAATTATCCAAGCCTGACTGACGTGTTTCATCTGACACTGCCAGATTTTATCTAAGACAAAAAGGGCACATCCATTCTGAGTATCACATGGAGGAGATATTTATCACTCCCTTAATTAAGTAAATGGGAGTTAATACTTTTTCAATTTAATCAACCATCCAGGGGATTCAATACAAATATACTAGTAATCCTAGATTCAATATAAATGCTATAATCATGTGGAATTAAAAACAAAATAAACAATATATGTAAATATAAAACATTGATATAAAATGATGGAGACACTGAATATTCTTATAAATATAACCCTTAGTCAAAAAATTAAATATATAAAATAATAATAATCATAATTGCTTCAGAACCACTCTGTCAGCTGTATAATCAAAAAAAGTACTTTTTTAATTTAGTTCACAAACACACTTGTAAATTTCGGTTATTATTTACATTTTAAAAAAAATATTAAATGAAGTTAAAAATGAATAACTTCAATTTGCTATTCTGGCTCCATTCTACGTCATTACCTACAGATTTCTGATTTTGTATCTGTGGGATTTGAACCTGGATTTTAACTGTTATTCCTCACAATATCTGGCTATTAGACAGATGAGCCACAGACTCTCTTGTCTAGCTTAGTGTAACTAACTCACTTCTATCCCTAAGCTAGGTTTAAACACTATTCAAAGAGAATCTCAACCAATTTTTTGGGGAGGAGATAGTAATATACAAGAACTTGTCTGTTCAATATGCATGTCCACTTCTTGGTCTTTGGAACTTCCCCTTGGAAAATCAATTAGCCTAGCTTTGCAGATACACCTAAAAATGTGCATGATAGAAATAGTGAACCGTCACATTAGTCTTAACGAGTACCACTTTTGGCCTTTTCATTCATTTACATTTTTCTGTTTTTTTTCCCTAAAATACTGTTTGGCTTGGCTTCAGTTCTAACTTAAATTTATCATAAGAGTATAGAGACATCAGGAATGTCTTTATTACATAGACCCTTTGGAGAGCTAGGGTGTTATCATTATTCAGTCAAAGTGTGCCTTGGCAGGCACATTCATGAGTCTAATCTGCACTCAGCAAAGAATGTCCCTGATTCAACCAACCCCTTCTATTGGATAGTGCAAGTGTTCGTACCATTCAGGCACCACCATCTTGGTCCCAAATCTATTTGCATACCTGTAAATCTAGGTGCATTTGTGCAGAAAAATAGATGTGTGATTATATATAACATCATATATGCTGCTGGTTGCTGCTGGTTCGCACTTTTGCAAATGCGCCCTAATGCTTGGGAAACAGTATATTTCTCTTCATCAAATGTTATGCTTCTATAGTGTAAGGTATGCAACAGCAAAATATGCTAATATTCAACTTACCCTCGCTTAAAAATTCTAAAAGTGTCCCTCTTGTTTATATAATAATTATACTCTGATACACTCGCTCTAATACACTCGCTCTGCCGTTCATTTTTAGCGCTTGCAAACCAATATATGGTTGCAAGCATGTAACAAACAGACTCTGTAAGTGCTGTCAAGAACTAGTCATATATTATGCCATTCTCCGTTCAAATTTTAGTTTAGTTTATGTACAAATCTGGCTTTGCATTGGAGTAAATGGACAACTACTGTACTATCACTAAAATGACATTTCTGTCTGCAATGTCAGGGCAGCTACAGACATTCATTTGTTCAGCATCATCGTACATTTGTCTACAGTAATCTGTCCACTTTTTAGAATAATGAGAACAACTACTGGCATGGGACCAGATACAATATAACTAGCAATGTGCAATGTCATAGAGAAAGATACATGATCAATTACTTTTTCTCAGTTGTATCCAGTAAATAGGTAGGAGAAAATAATTGCTACAGAATTTCTAATCCCTAAAGAAAACTCTAAAATATCAGCATCACCAAAAATGTGACAATAACAAAAAACATGGTCCTATTATTTCTTATTGTATAATGGAGGGCCTTTTGCTTTTATCAAACCATGGCAGTTCTCTCCCTATTATTTTTCAACTGTGGCATGTTAAAAGTTTATAATGATTCTAAATAATGTCAGTGTGTTATATATAGATTTGAAAAACTGAGAACAAACTGACACATATAACAATGCACTGTGAAAACTAAGAAACATCATCTATTTGATACATTTCCCAAACTTCCATCTTAAGCACTGACAATTAATGCAACTACAGTGTCTCTGATGATGACCCCATGGAGCAACAAGAAGACCACCCCCAACAACATAAGTTCATGTACTGTTTTTTTCATTTAAATAGTTTGATGATTGCTGCTGCTGATGTTGAACAGCATGCTAATTACTGTGGCTGTAAATTATGCTGATCACAGCTGATCATTGGGTCTCTATATGTATTAACTACATTAAATATGTGCAATGCATCTTAAAACATAAGGGGCTAGATTTACTAAGCTGCAAGTTTGAAAAAGTGGAGATGTTGCCTATAGCAACCAATCAGATTCTAGCTGTCATTTTGTAGACGGTACTAAATATATGAAAGCTAGAATATGATTGGTTGCTATAGGCAACATCCCCACTTTTTCAAACCCGCAGCTTAGTAAATCTAGCACAAGAAGTCCAGAACAGGCTGTGCTCACAATGGCATCCACAGGTAAATTATGCCTGGGAGGAGGAGACACACAATAACTCCTTCCATTTTGTCACATAAATAACTATTTTTCTGCCTATGGTTGCATTTACAGGTTACTGCTCTATTGGCTACTAAAAAAAATAAAAATAAAAAATAATATTATATATATATATATATATATATATATATATATATATATATATAAATATATATATATATATAGTAACAAAAAAAACAGGCAGGGCGCCTCAATGTGTATTACCAAATATATAAAAAAGATAGAGGTAATATACTGCGTACCGTGAGGTATAGTTAGGTCGTCTATTTAGGGATGGGAGATCCTCCTCATAAGCTGTTCCTCCCAATGATTCAAGTAACGGACAATGCAGAAAAAAGAGCAACATAGAGTAGTACTGTCAAGCTATAAAATCACACCACTTGTGAACACATGTACCACCTATTAATCCTCTTCACCGTGAGAGGAAGCACTTAATCCAGAGTGGAGGTGAATAACCTGTATAAAACACCCACATAGACCACTCATATAAAGAAGTATAAACTGCGTACCAGATAATCAGATGTATATGATATCCATCCCAACCTCTCCAGTCAGCAGGTAGATGATCTCCAGGGTGAGATTTAATATCCTCTCACTTCTGTCCTTTTCCATCCTCAGGGAATCACTGATTTACACAGAACGGTTTTCACCTTCAGGTGACTTCTAGTAAAATATTCTCTGGTTCCTCACAGCTCAGTGGTCTCCGCCTTGTACAGGGCCCGGATGTTGTATATGGATATCATATACATCTGATTATTCAAGAAATCACTTCATGCTGTCACCTAGAGACTCTCTGGTACGCAGTTTATACTTCTTTATATGAGTGGTCTATGTGGGTGTTTTATACAGGTTATTCACCTCCACTCTGGATTAAGTGCTTCCTCTCACGGTGAAGAGGATTAATAGGTGGTACATGTGTTCACAAGTGGTGTGATTTTATAGCTTGACAGTACTACTCTATGTTGCTCTTTTTTCTGCATTGTCCGTTACTTGAATCATTGGGAGGAACAGCTTATGAGGAGGATCTCCCATCCCTGAATAGACGACCTAACTATACCTCACGGTACGCAGTATATTAACTCTATCTTTTTTATATATTTGGTAATACACATTAAGGCGCCCTGCCTGTTTTTTTGTTACAGTGTTTCCCATTCTGGACTAACCATCTGGATACAGGTCATCGTGGCTGCCGCTCTTACTTGAGCTAAACTACACATCTGGAATTTTTACCTTTGGATATTGTACCTAATTGACACTAATATTGTTGTACTACGTTGTGGTTACTAGCACCATTATATATCATCTGTTGGCTTTCATATATATATATATATATATGTATATATTAGGGATGAGCGCACTCGGATTTATGAAATCCGAGCCCACCCGAACGTTGCCGATCCGAGTCGGATCCGAGACAGATCCGGGTATTGGCGCCAAATTCAAATCTGAAACTGAGGCTCTGACTCATAATCCCGTTGTCGGATCTCGCGATACTCGGATCCTATAAATTCCCCGCTAGTCGCCGCCATCTTCACTCGGACATTGATCAGGGTAGAGGGAGGGTGTGTTAGGTGGTCCTCTGTCCTGGTAGATCTCGTGCTGTGCTGTTTAGTTCTGTGCTGTGCTGTTTAGTTCTGTGCTGTGCTGTGCTGTGCTGTGCTGTGCTGTGTTCTGCAGTATCAGTCCAGTGGTGCTGTGTGCTGTGTGCTGTGCTCTGTCCTTCTGAGGTCAGTGGTGCTGCTGGGTCCAGTGCTGTGTCCTGTTCAGTCCAGTGGTGCTGTGTCCTGTGCTCTGTGCTTCTAAGGGCATAGTTATTTCCCCAATATTCCCCTGTGTTTAAAAAAATAAAAAAAAGTTATTTAAAAAAATACCAAAAACTAATTTAATTTTTTTTAATTACCACAAAATTTGCACAACCAATCCTGCAGTATAAGCCCATTGGTACTGCAATATTACCAAGTTCACACATTCAGCAGTAAAAGTCCAGTGGTACTGCAATATTACAAAGTTTACACATTCTGCAGTATCAGTCCAGTGGTGCTGTGTCCTGTGCTCTGTCCTGCTGAGTTCCGTAGTGCTGCTGGGTCCTGTGCCGTGTCCTGTTCAGTCCAGTGGTGCTGTGTCCTGTGCTCTGTGCTTCTAAGGGCATAGTTATTTCCCCATTATTCCCAAGTTTTTAAAAAATAAAAAAAAAGTAAAAAAAAAATTACAATTAAAAATTAAAAAAAAAATATATATAATTATAACCAAATTTGCAAAACCAATCCAGCAGTATAAGTCCATTGGTACTGCAATATTACCAAGTTCACACATTCTGCAGTATCTTGTGCTACATATAATGGAGACCAAAAATTTGGAGGATAAAGTAGGGAAAGATCAAGACCCACTTCCTCCTAATGCTGAAGCTGCTGCCACTAGTCATGACATAGACGATGAAATGCCATCAACGTCGTCTTCCAAGCCCGATGCCCAATCTCGTAGTACCGGGCATGTAAAATCCAAAAAGCCCAAGTTAAGAAAAAGTAGCAAAAAGAGAAACTTAAAATCATCTGAGGAGAAACGTAAAGTTGCCAATATGCCATTTACGACACGGAGTGGCAAGGAACGGCTTAGGCCCTGGCCCGTGTTCATGACTAGTGGTTCAGCTTCACCCACGGATCTTAGCCCTCCTCCTCCTCCCCCCCCTACAAAAAATTGAAGAGAGTTATGCTGTCAGCAACAAAACAGCAAACAACTCTGCCTTCTAAAGAGAAATTATCACAAATCCACAAGGCGAGTCCAAGGATGTTGGTGGTTGTCAAGCCTGACCTTCCCATCACTGTACGGGAAGAGGTGGCTCGGGAGGAGGCTATTGATGATGTAGCTGGCGCTGTGGAGGAACTTGATGATGAGGATGGTGATGTGGTTATTGTAAATGAGGAATCAGGGGGGGAAACAGCTGATGTCCATGGGATGAAAAAGCCCATCGTCATGCCTGGTCAGAAGACCAAAAAATGCACCTCTTCGGTCTGGAGTTATTTTTATCCAAATCCAGACAACCAATGTATGGCCATATGTAGCTTATGTAAAGCTCAAATAAGCAGGGGTAAGGATCTTGCCCACCTAGGAACATCCTCCATTATACGTCACCTTAATAACCTTCATAGTTCAGTGGTTAGTTCAGGAACTGGGGCTAGGACCCTCATCGGTACAGGGACACCTAAATCCCGTGGTCCAGTTGGATACACACCAGCAACACCCTCCTCGTCAACTTCCTCCACAATCTCCATCAGATTCAGTCCTGCAGCCCAAGTCAGCAGCCAGACTGAGTCCTCCTCAATACGGGATTCATCCGAGGAATCCTGCAGCGGTACGCCTACTACTGCCACTGCTGCTGTTGCTGCTGTTAGTCGGTCATCTTCCTAGAGGGGAAGTCGTAAGACCGCTAAGTCTTTCACAAAACAATTGACCGTCCAACAGTCGTTTGCCATGACCACAAAATACGATAGTAGTCACCCTATTGCAAAGCGTATAACTGCGGCTGTAACTGCAATGTTGGTGTTAGACGTGCGCCCGGTGTCCGCCATCAGTGGAGTGGGATTTAGAGGGTTGATGGAGGTATTGTGTCCCCGGTACCAAATCCCATCGAGATTCCACTTCACTAGGCAGGCGATACCAAAAATGTACAGAGAAGTACGATCAAGTGTCCTCAGTGCTCTAAAAAATGCGGTTGTACCCACTGTCCACTTAACCACGGACATGTGGACAAGTGGTTCTGGGCAAACGAAGGACTATATGACTGTGACAGCCCACTGGGTAGATGCATCCCCTTCCGCAGCAACAGCAACAGCTGCATCAGTAGCAGCAACTACAAAATGGCGGCTCGTGCAAAGGCAGGCAACATTGTGTATTACAGGCTTTAATAAGAGGCACAACGCTGACAACATATTAGAGAAAATGAGGGAAATTATCTCCCAGTGGCTTACCCCACTTAGACTCTCATGGGGATTTGTGGTGTCAGACAATGCCAGTAACATTGTGCGGGCATTAAATATGGGCAATTTCCAGCACGTCCCATGTTTTGCCCACACCATTAATTTGGTGGTGCAGCATTACCTCAAGAGTGACAGGGGTGTGCAGGAGATGCTTGCGGTGGCGCGCAAAATTGCTGGACACTTTCGGCATTCAGCCAGTGCCTACCGCAGACTAGAGGCACATCAAAAAAGCATGAACCTGCCCTGCCATCACCTCAAACAAGAGGTTGTGACGCGCTGGAACTCCACCCTCTATATGCTGCAGAGGATGGAGGAGCAGCAAAAGGCCATTCAGGCCTACACAGCCACCTACGACATAGGCAAAGGAGTGGGGATGCGCCTCAGTCAAGCGCAGTGGAGACTGATTTCCGTGTTGTGCAAGGTTCTGCAGCCATTTGAACTTGCCACACGAGAAGTCAGTTCCGACACTGCCAGCTTGAGTCAGGTCATTCCCCTGATCAGGCTGTTGCAGAAGCAGCTGGAGAAAGTGAAGGAGGAGCTGGTAAGCCATTGCGATTACACCAAGCATGTAGCTCTTGTGGATGTAGCCCTTCGTACGCTTTGCCAGGATCCGAGGGTGGTCACTCTTTTAAAGTCAGAGGAATACATTCTGGCCACCGTGCTCGATCCTCGGTTTAAAGCGTATGTTGTGTCTCTGTTTCCGGCGGACACAAGTCTACAGCGGTGCAAAGACCTGCTGGTCAGGAGATTGTCCTCTGAAGAGGACCGTGACATGCCAACAGCTCCACCCTCATTTTCTTCCACATCTATGGCTGCGAGGAAAAAGCTCAGTTTTCCCAAAAGAGGCACTGGCGGGGATGCTGATAACATCTGGTCCGGACTGAAGGACCTGCCAACCATTGCAGACATGTCTACTCTCGCTGCATTGGATGCTGTCACAATAGAAAAAATTGTGGATGATTACTTTGCTGACACCATCCAAGTAGACATGTCAGACAGTCCATATTGTTACTGGCAGGAAAAAAAGGCAGTTTGGAAGCCCCTGTACAAACTGGCTCTATTTTACCTGAGTTGTCCCCCCTCCAGTGTGTACTCGGAAAGAGTTTTTAGTGCAGCGGGGAACCTGGTCAGTGAGCCGCGAAGGAGGTTGCTTCCTCAGAACGTTGAAAAAATGATGTTTATAAAAATGAATAATCAATTCCTCAATGAAGTACAGCACTGCCCTCCAGATACTACAGAGGGACCTGTGGTTGTGGAGTCCAGCGGGGACGAATTGATAATGTGTGATGAGGAGGAAGTACACACTGTAGGGGGAGAGGAATCAGAGGTTGAGGATGAGGACGACATCTTGCCTCAGTAGAGCCTGTTTAGTCTGTACAGGGAGAGATGAATAGCTTTTTTGGTGTGGGGGCCCAATCAAACCAATCATTTCAGCCAAAGTTGTTTGGTAGGCCCTGTCGCTGAAATGATTGGTTTGTTAAAGTGTGCATGTCCTATTTCAACAACATAAGGGTGGGTGTGAGGGCCCAAGGACAATTCCATCTTGGACCTTTTTTTTTTGCATTATATGACCAATCAACAGTCGTTTGCCATGTTCAAAAAGTAAAACCAAATTTAAAAAAATTCAAGAAATTAAACCAAAAGTAAAATGCCGTGTCATAATTTAAAACAAGAGGTATTGACGTGCTCTAAAACTACTGTATTGTTGTTTATATTTTATAAACACTACACTTGAAAGCTTGAGTCTTTCAATAAAAAAGTAACTGTCCATTGCACGAATATTTGCAACAGGGACAATTTTAGGGTTAAGAAAGTCAACTACTAACACTTCGACGCTGTCTGTCTTTATAAACACTACACTTGGAAGTTGGAGGAGGTATTGTGGCCCCGGCACCAAATTTACTACCGGGGCCACTCCACTGTGCAGTCCATATTTAGGTGTATCAGATATTAAACAACGGTGACAGTTGATGCCCAATTTTTTAATTATATTGTGGCCTCGGTACCAAATTGTGTACCGGGGCCACCACACTACGCAGTCCATACCCTTTTTTGGTGGAATTCTGACACGTGGAGGGTTTTTTAATTATATTGTGGCCTCGGTACCAAATTGTGTACCGGGGCCACCACACTACGCAGTCCAGATACTTGTTTGGTGGAATTCAGACCAGTTGAGGGTTTTATTATTATATTGTGGGGACCACTCTATCTATACCACACTACAACTCTATACCACTCTATTTAATACTTTAATTCTATTTAATACTTTAATTCTATTTAATACTTTAATTCTATTACTAATTACCATAAAGAGGAACTGCCGCTTCTATTTAATACTTTAATTCTATTAGTAGTTACCATAAAGAGGAACAAAATAAACCAATTTTACCAAAAGTATAATATGACTTAGACTTACAAACACTACACTTGAAAGATGGTGCCTTTAAATGAAAAAGTCAGTCTTCATTGCACGACTATGTGCAACAGGGACAGTTTTTTGGTTTACAAAGTCAACCAATAACACTTCGACCCTGTCTGTCTTTAACATACTTGATGGGATCTCAATGACGAATTGTCTGTACCATGTTTGGAGGAGGTATTGTGGCCCCGGTATCAAATTGGGTACCGGGGCCACCCCACTACGCAGTCCAGATACTTGTTTGGTGGAATTCAGACCAGTTGAGGGTGTATTTATTTTATTGTGGCCCCGGCACCAAATTTACTACCGGGGCCACTCCACTGTGCAGTCCATATTTAGGTGTATCATATATTAAACAACGGTGACAGTTGATGCCCAATTTTTTAATTATATTGTGGCCTCGGTACCAAATTGTGTACCGGGGCCACCACACTACGCAGTCCATACCCTTTTTTGGTGGAATTCTGACACGTGGAGGGTTTTTTAATTATATTGTGGCCTCTGTACCAAATTGTGTACCGGGGCCACCACACTACGCAGTCAAGATAGATAGATGCGTATCATAGATAAAGTACATTCAGTGGTGTGGGGCAAATTGAAAAATATTCAAAATGCACTGACATTATCAAAAACAAGAGGTTGTCACACGCTAAAACTCCAACATGTATATGATGGAGAGGATGGAGGAGCAGCCGTATGTGTAGTGTAATGCAGACCTGTTGAAGGTTTTTTATATATTTTATTGTGGTGCCCAGTGCCCACTCCTCTAGGCAGTCCAGGTACATTTATTGGTGCGAATCATAAAAGTTCAGGGTTTTTAATATATTGTGGTGACCCACTCCTCTACGCAGTCCAGGTACATTTATTGGTGCGATTCATAAAAGTTCAGGGTTTTTAAGATATTGTGGTGACCCACTCCTCTACGCAGTCCAGGTACATTTATTGGTGCGAATCATAAAAGTTCAGGGTTTTTAATATATATTGTGGTGACCCACTCCTCTACGCAGTCCAGGTACATTTATTGGTGCGATTCATAAAAGTTCAGGGTTTTTAATATATTGTGGTGACCCACTCCTCTACGCAGTCCAGGTACATTTATTGGTGCGAATCATAAAAGTTCAGGGTTTTTAATATATATTGTGGTGACCCACTCCTCTACGCAGTCCAGGTACATTTATTGGTGCGATTCATAAAAGTTCAGGGTTTTTAATATATTGTGGTGACCCACTCCTCTACGCAGTCCAGGTACATTTATTGGTGCGAATCATAAAAGTTCAGGGTTTTTAATATATATTGTGGTGACCCACTCCTCTACGCAGTCCAGGTACATTTATTGGTGCGATTCATAAAAGTTCAGGGTTTTTAAGATATTGTGGTGACCCACTCCTCTACGCAGTCCAGGTACATTTATTGGTGCGATTCATAAAAGTTCAGGGTTCTTAATATATATTGTGGTGACCCACTCCTCTACGCAGTCCAGGTACATTTATTGGTGCGAATCATACAAGTTGATGGTTTTCTTATTATATATATTGTAGTGACCCACTCCTCTACGCAGTCCAGGTACATTTATTCGTGCGATTCATAAAAGTTCAGGGTTTTTAAGATATTGTGGTGACCCACTCCTCTACGCAGTCCAGGTACATTTATTGGTGCGAATCATAAAAGTTCAGGGTTTTTAATATATATTGTGGTGACCCACTCCTCTACGCAGTCCAGGTACGTTTATTGGTGCGAATCATAAAAGTTCAGGGTTTTTAATATATATTGTGGTGACCCACTCCTCTACGCAGTCCAGGTACATTTATTGGTGCGATTCATAAAAGTTCAGGGTTTTTAAGATATTGTGGTGACCCACTCCTCTACGCAGTCCAGGTACATTTATTGGTGCGATTCATAAAAGTTCAGGGTTTTTAATATATATTGTGGTGACCCACTCCTCTACGCAGTCCAGGTACATTTATTGGTGCGAATCATAAAAGTTCAGGGTTTTTAATATATATTGTGGTGACCCACTCCTCTACGCAGTCCAGGTACATTTATTGGTGCGAATCATAAAAGTTCAGGGTTTTTAATATATATTGTGGTGACCCACTCCTCTACGCAGTCCAGGTACATTTATTGGTGCGATTCATAAAAGTTCAGGGTTTTTAAGATATTGTGGTGACCCACTCCTCTACGCAGTCCAGGTACATTTATTGGTGCGATTCATAAAAGTTCAGGGTTTTTAATATATATTGTGGTGACCCACTCCTCTACGCAGTCCAGGTACATTTATTGGTGCGAATCATAAAAGTTCAGGGTTTTTAATATATATTGTGGTGACCCACTCCTCTACGCAGTCCAGAAAGATACCTTGTTGCAACGTTTTGGACTAATAACTATATTGTGAGGTGTT